>NW_024730145.1:0-12130 GCF_018991925.1 Homarus americanus | reverse complement strand
CCACGGAATGCCAGTGGAGTACCTGGGAGTGTCAAAGGTGTACCTGGGAGTGTCAGAGGTGTGCACCTGAGAGTGTCAAATGTGTACCTGGAGCCAAGCCAGAGGTGCACCTGGGAGTGTAAGAGGTGTACCTGGGAGTGTCAGGGTACCAGGGAGTGTCAGGAGGCATGCACATGGAGTGTCAGGGAGGTACCTGGCAGTGTCATGGTGTACCTGGGAGTGTCAGGAGGTGTGCCTGGGAATGTCAGAGGTGTACCTGGGAGTGTCTGAGGTGTATCTGGTGGTGTCTGTCTGGAGGTGTACCTGGGAGTGTCTGTATAGTTCCAGGGAGTGTCACAGGAGAACCTGGGAGGTGGAGAGGTGTACCTGAGGAGTGTGAGAGGTGTACCTAGAGTGTCTGAGGTGTACCTGGGAGTGTCAGGAGGTGTACCTTGGAGTGTCTGAGGTGTTCCCTGGGAGACCTGAGGTGTACCTGGGAGTGTCAGAGAACCAGGGAGTGAAAGAGGTGTACCTGGGAGTGTCAGGAGGTGTACCAGGGAATGTCTGAGGTGTACCTGGGAGTGTCAGAGGTGTACCAGGGAGTGTCAGAGGAATACCTGGGAGGAAAGAGGTTTACCTGGGAGTGTCGGAGCAGGGCCTGCGAGTTTCTGGAGGCGGAGCTGGGTGAGTGGGCTGGGAGGTGTACCTGGGAGTATCGGGAGGCGTACCTGGGAGTGTCAGGAGGTGTACCTGGGGAGTGTCAGGAGGCATACCAGGAGTAAGCCAGGGGTGTACCAGGGAATGTCAGTGGGAGTTCCTGGGAGTGTCAGAGCGGTGTACCTGAGTGTCAGGAGGTGCACTACCTTGAAGTGTCAGGAGGTGTACCTGGGAGTGCTCAGGGGGTGTAACTGAAGGGAGGTCATTGGAGCACCTGGGAGTGTTAGAGGCGTGTATCAGGGAGTGACAGAGGAGTACCTAGAAGTGTCAGAGGTGTACCTAGGGAGTGAGAAGTGTACCTGGAGAGTGTTCAAAAATTGGAGGGTCAGAGGTGTACCTGGGAGTGTCAGGGGTGTACCAGGGAGTGTCACTGAGTACCTGGGGAGTGTCAAAGGTGTACCTGGGAGTGTCAGAGGTATACCTGGGAGTGTCAGAGGTACCTGGGAGTGTCAGAGGTGTACCTGGGAGGCCAGAGGTGTACCCTGGAGTGTCAGAGGTGTACCTGGGAGGCCAGAGGTGCACCTGGGAGTGTCGGAGGTGTACCTGGGAGTGTTAGAAGCTGCACCTGGGCGTGTCGGAGGTGTTCCTGGAGTGTCGGAGGTGCACCTGGCAGTTTCAGCGGTGTAATCTGGGAGGTCAAAGGTGTACCACGGAATGTCAGTGGAGTACCTGGGAGTGTCAGGAGGTGCACCTGGGGAGTGTCAGGAGGTGTACCTCGGAGTGTCAGAGGTGTGCCTAGGGAGTGTCAGAGGTGTACCTGGGAGTGTCAGACAGGCCTGGGAGGTCGGAGGAGCACCTGCGAGTGTGAGAATTGTACCTGAGAGTGTCTGAGGTGTACTACAGTGCTTAGCGGTGTGTACTTGAGAGTGTCGGAGGTGTACCTAGGTGTGTCAGAGGTGTACTCTGGGAGGCTGGAGGCGTGGCCTGGGAGTGTGAGAAGTGTACCTGGGAGTGTCGGAGGTGTTCCTGGGAGTAAGTCGGAGGTGTACCTGGCAGTGTCAATGGTGTTCCTGGGAGTGTCAGAGGTGTACCAGGGAATGCCAGTGGAGTACCTGCGAGAGTCAAAAATGGTGAGTGTCTGGAGGTGTACCTGGCAGTGTTCGAGGGCACCTGGCAGTGTTCCTGGAGGTGTACCTGGCAGTGTCAGTGTGTACCTGGGAGTGTCAGGAGGTGTACCTGGGAGTGTCAGGGGTGTGGCCCAGGAGGCTGAGTGCATCTGGCAGTGTCGGACACATGTACCTGGGAGTGTCAAAGGTACCAGGGAATGCCTGGGGTGGAGCACCTGGCAGCAAGTCAGGAGGTGTACCTGGAGTCCCAGAGGTAAAACCTGGCAGTGTCAGAGGTGTACCTGGGAGTGTCAGAGGCAGTACCTGGGAGGTCAGAGGTGTACCTGGAGTGTCAGAGGTGCAACCTGGGAGTGTCAGAGGTACCTAGGGAGCAAATGAGGCAGTACCTGGGAGAGTGAAAAGGGTACCTGGGAGTATCGGGAGGTGTTCTTAGAGTAAAATGGAGGTGTACCTGGCAGTATCAGCGGTGTACCTGAAGTAAGTCAGAGGTGTACCACGGAATGCCAGTGGATTACCCTGGGAGTGTCAATGGTGACCTGGGAGGTCAGAGGTGTGGGCCTGAGAGTGTCAGATGTGTACCTGGGAGTGTCAGGAGGTGTACCTGGGAGTGTAAGAGGTGTACCAGGAAGTCGGAGGTGTACCATGAAGTGCGTGAGAAGTGTACCTGAGAGTGTCTGGGTGTGGCCTGGGAGTGTCTGGGTAAAATGGGAGAAGGAGGTGTACCATGAGTGTGAGAAGTGCACTGGAGTGTCAGAGGTGTACCTGGAGCAAGTCAGAGGTGTACCTAGAAGGAGTGTCAGAGGTGTACCTGGGAGTGTCGGAGGCATGGCGGAGGTCAGGAGGTGTACCTGGTGTTGGGCGGTGTGCCTGGAGTGTCAGAGGTGTGCCTGGGAATGCTGAGGTGTGCCTGGGAGTGCCTGAGGTGTATCTGTAGTGCCTGAGGTGTACTTGAGTGTCAGAGAAGTTCCAGGAGTGTCTGCCAGGAGAACCTGGGAGGTGGGAGAGAGGTGCACCGAGGAGTGAGAAGTGTACCCAGGAGTGTCTGAGGTGTACCTGGGAGTGTCAGGAGGTGTACCTGGGAGTGTCTGAGGTGTTCTGGGAGTATCTGAGGTGTTCCTGGGTGTCAGGGGAGAAACCAGGGAGTGAAAGAGGTGTACTCTGGGAGCAAGTCAGAGTAAAAATTAGGAATGTCTGGAGGTGTGGCCTGGGAGTGTCAGAGGTGTACCAGGGAGTGTCAGAGGAATGGCCTGGGAGTGTCAGAGGTGTACCTGGGATTGTCAGAGGTACCCAGGGAGACGTGGGAGGTTTACCTGGGAGGCCGGAGCTGGTACCTGCGAGTTTCGGAGGCGGAGCTGGGAGGAGCCAGAGGTGTACCTGGGAGTATTCTGGAGGTGTACCTGGGAGTGTCAGAGGTGTACCTGGGAGCATCAGGAGGCACCAGGAGTGTCAGGTACCAGGAATGTCAGGGAGTTCCTGGGAGTGTCAGAGGTGTACCTGGGAGTGTCAGAGGTACCTTGGAGTGTCAGAGGTGTACCTGGGAGTGTCAGGGTGTACCAGGGAGGTCATAATGTCAGAGGTACCTAGAGTATCGGAGGTTTACCTGGAGAGCTGAGTACCTGGCGAGTCGGAGGCGGAGCTGGGAGTGTCAGAGGTACCTGGGAGCACGGGA
This sequence comes from Homarus americanus, assembly GCF_018991925.1. Taxonomy (NCBI): domain Eukaryota; kingdom Metazoa; phylum Arthropoda; class Malacostraca; order Decapoda; family Nephropidae; genus Homarus; species Homarus americanus. Next base: position 8,698 of record NW_024730145.1, on the reverse strand, counting down.
GGTGTACCTGGGAGTGTCAGAGGTACCGGAGTGTCAGAGGTAGAAGGGCCAGGAGTGTCAGAGGTACCAGGGAATGTCAATGGAGTTCCTGTGAGTGTCAGAGGTGTACCTGGGAGGTCAGAGGTGTACCTGGGAGTGTCAGAGGTGTACCTGGGAGTGTCAGGGGTGTACCATTGAGTGTCATTGAGTACCTGGGAGGTTAGAGGTGTATCAGGGAGTGACAGAGTACCTAGAAGTGTCAGAGGTGTACCTAGAGGAGGAGAAGGTACCTGGGAGTGTCTGGGTGTACCTGGGAGAGTCAGAGGTATACCAGGAGTGTCAGAGGTGCACCTGGGAGGTCAGAGGTGTACCTGGGAGTGTCAGAGGTGTACCCTGCAGTGTCAGAGGTGTACCTGGGAGTGTCAGAGGTGTACCTGGGAATGTCGGAGGTGAACCTGGGAATGTGAGAAGTGTACCTGGGAGTGACGGAGGTGTTCTGGGAGTGTCGAAGGTGTACCTGGCAGTTTCAGCGGTGTACCTGGAGTGCCAGAGGTACCACGGAATGTCAGTGTGAGTACCTGGGAGGTCAGAGGTGTACCTGGGAGTGTCAGAGGTGTACCTGAAGAGTCAGAGGTACCTAGAGTGTCAGAGGTGTACTGGGAGTGTCGGAGGTGTACCTGCGAGAGAACTGTACCGAGACTGTCTGAGGCCTGGCAGGTCTGCGGTGTACCTGGGAATATCACGGTGTACCTGGATGTTAAAAGGTGTATCAGGGAGTGACAGAGAGTACCTAGAAGTGTCAGAGGTGTACCTAGGAGTGTGAGAAGTGTACCTGGGAGTGACTAGGGGAACCTGGGAGGTTCAGAGATGTACCTGGGAGTGTCAGGTGTACCACGAGTCAGCGGAGTACCGGGAGTGTCAGAGGTGTACCTGGGAGTGTCAGAGGTGTGGAGTGTCAAAGGTGCACTTGAGAGTGTAAGAGGTGCACCTGGAGGTCTGAGCTGTACCTGGGAGTGTCTGAGGTGTACATGGCAGTGTCTGAGGTGTACCTGGCAGTGTCTGGAGGTGTACCTGGGAGTATCAGCTGTACCTGGGAGTGTTAGAGGTGTATCAGGAGTGACAGAGGTGTATCTGGGAGGTCGGAGGTGTACTCAGAGTGGAGAAGTGTACCTGGGAGGTCTGGGGTGTACCTGGGGTGTCAGAGGTGTACCTGGGAGTGTCAGGGTGTACCAGGGAGTGTCAGAGGTGTATCTGGGAGTGTCGGAGGTGTACCTGGGAGTATCAGAGGTGTACCAGGAATGTCAGGAGTACCTGGTCAGAGGTGTACAGGAGTGTCAGAGGTGATCCTGGGAGTGTCAGAGGTGTACCCTGGAATGTCAGAGGTGTACCTGGGAGTGCTGGGAGGTGTACTGGGAGTGTCGGAGGTACCTGCGAGTGAGAAGTGTACCAGGGAGTGTCGGAGGTGTTCTGGGAGTGTCGGAGGTGAACCTGGCAGTGTCAGCGGTGTACCTGGGAGTGTCAGAGGTGTACCACGGAATGTCAGGAGTACCTGAGAGTGTTGGGAGGTACCTGGGAGGACAGAGGTGTACCTGGGAGGTCAGAGGTGTACCTGGGAGGCAGAGGTGTACCAAGAGTCTCGGAGGTGTACCTATGAGTGTGAGAAGTGTACCTGAGAGTGTCTGAGGTACCTGGCAGTGTCAGGGGTGTACCTGGGAGTGAGGCGGTGTACCTGGGAGTTGTTAGAGGGCATCTGGGAGTGACAGAGTACCTCAAAGTGTCAAAGGTACCTAGGAGTGTGAGAAGTGTACCTGGGAGTGTCTGGGGTGTACCTGGGTGTCAGAGGTGTACCTGGGAGGTTGGGGTGTACCAGGAGTGTCATGGATACCTAGGAGTCAGAGGTGTACCTGGGAGTGTCAGAGGTGTGCCTGGGAGTGTCAAAGGTGCACTTGGGAGTGTTCGGAGGTCCACTTGGAGTGTCTGAGGTGTACCTGTGAGTGTCTGAGGTACCTGGCAGTGTCTGAGGTGTACCTGGCAGTGTCTGAGGTGTACCTAGCAGTGTCAGCGGTGTACCTGGGAGCATCAGCGGTGTACCTGGGAGTGTTAGAGGTGTATCAGGGAGTGACAGAGGAGCATTCCAGAAGTGTCAGTGGTGTACCTAGAGTGTGAGAAGTGTACCTGGGAGTGTCTGGGGTGTACCTGGGAGTGTCAGAGGTGTACCTGGGAGTGTCAGGGGTGTACCAGGGAGGTCAGAGGTGTATCTGGCAGTGTCGGACGTACCTGGGAGTGTCAGAGGTGTACCAGGAATGTCAGTGGAGTACCTGGCAGTGTCAGAGGTGTACCTGGGAGTCCCAGAGGTATACCTGGCAGTGTCAGAGGTGTACCTGTGAGGTCAGAGGTGTACCTGGGAGTGTCAGAGGTGTACCCGGAGTGTCAGAGGTGTACCTGGGAGGTCAGAGGTACCTGGGAGTGTCGGAGGTGTACCTGGGAGAGTGAGAAGTGTACCTGGGAGTGTCGGAGGTGTTCTGGGAGTAAGTGAGGTGCACCTGGCAGTGTCAGCGGTGTACCTGGGAGTGTCAGAGGTGGCAGTGTCGGACGTGTACCTGCAGTGTCAGGGTGTGCCAGGAATGTCAGTGGAGTACCTGGCAGTGTCAGAGGTGTACCGCAAGTCCCCAGAGGCATACCTGGCAGTGTGGAGGTGTGCCTGTAGTGTCAGAGAGTGTACCTGGGGGTGTCAGAGGTGGCCCTGGGTGTCAGAGGTGTGCCTGGGGTGTCCAGAGGTGTGCCTGGGGAGTGTCAGGAGGTGTGCCCTGGGGAGTGAGAGATGTACCTGGGGAGTGTCGGAGGTGTTCCTGGGAGTGTCAGGAGGTGTGCCTGGCAGTGTCAGCGAGTGTGCCTGGGAGTGTCAGAGGTGTGCCACAGGATGCCAGTGTTCCTGGGAGTGTCAAAGGTGTGCCTGGGAGTGTCAGAGGGTGCCTGAGGTGTCAGAGGAGGTGTGCCTGGGGAGTGTCAGAGGTGTGCACCAGGGGAATGTGGGGTGTACCTGGGGAATGTCGGAGGTGTGCCTGCGGGGTGTGAGGTGTGCCTGAGGTGTCTGGGGTGTGCCTGGGGTGTCTGGGGTGTGCCTGGGGAGGCTGGGGTGTGCCTGCAGGTGTGAGGGTGTGCCTGGGGTGTCAGAGGTGTGTGCCTGGGTGTCCAGGGGTGTGCCTGGGGAGTGTCGGGGTGTGCCAGGGGTGTCCGAGTGCCTGGGGTGTCAAGTGTACCAGAGTGTCAGAGGTGTGCCTGGGAGTGTCGGAGGTGTACATGGTGTCAGAGGTGTGCCTGGCAGTGTCAGCGGTGTGCCTGGGGATGTCAGGTGTGCCTGGGGTGTCTGGTGTGCCTGGTAGTGTCTGAGGTGTGCCTGGGAGTGTCAGAAGTTTCAGGGGAGTGTCACAGGGGAGGGAGCCTGGGGTGTGAGGGAGGTGTACAGGGGAGTGTGAGGGGTGTGCCTAGGGTGTCTGAGGTGTGCCTGGGGTGTCAGAGAGGTATGCCAGGAGTGTCAGAGGTGTGCCAGGGAATGTCAGTGGTGCCTGGGGAGTGTCCAGAGATGTGCCTGGGGTGTCAGGGGTGCTGGGGGTGTCAGAGGTGGCACCTGGGAGTTCTGAGGTGTTCCTGGGAGTATCTGAGGTGTGCCTGGGAGTGTCAGGGAGAACAGAGTGAAGGGTGTACCTGGGAGTGTCAGAGGTGTGCCAGGGAATGTCTGGGGAGTGTACCTGGGGAGTGTCAGGAGGTGTGCCAGGGAGTGTCAGAGAGGGAATGCCTGGGAGTGTCAGAGGTGTGCCTGGGAATGTCAGAGGGTGTGCCTAGGAGTATCGGAGGTTTGCCTGGGAGTGTCGGGAGTTGTGCCTGCGAGGTTTGGAGGCGGGCTGGGGAGTGTCAGAGAGTGTACCTGGGGAATATCAGGTGTGCCTGGGAGTGTCAGAGGTGAACCTGGGAGTGTCAGAGGTATGCCAAGGGAGTGTCAGAGAGGTGTGCCAGGGAATGTCAGTGGGTTCTGGGAGTGTCAGGGAGTGTGCCTGGGGTGTCAGAGGTGTACCTGGGTGTGTCAGAGGTGTGTGGAGTGTCAGGGGTGTACCAGGGGAGTGTCATTGGAGTACCTGGGGAGTGTTAGAGTGTATCAAGGGAGTGACAGAGTGAGTACCCTAGAAGTGTCAGAGGTGTGCCTGGGGAGTGTGAGAAGTGTGCCTGGGAGTGTCTGGGGTGTGCCTGGGAGTGTCAGAGGTGTGCCTGGGGAGTGTCAGGGGTGTGCCAGGGAGTGTCAGTGGAGTAGCTGGGAGTGTCAGGGTTGTGCCTGGGAGTGTCAGTGGGTACCTGGCAGTGTCAAGGTGTGCCTGGGAGTGTCAGAGGCTATGCCTGGGAGTGTCAGAGGTGTGCAGGGAGTGTCAGAGGTGTGCCTGGGGAGTGTCTGAGTGTACCCTGGAGTGTCAGAGGTGGCACACAGGAGTGTCAGAGGTGGCACCTGGGAGTGTCAGGTGTACCTGGGGTGTTAGAAGTGTGCCTGGGGGTGTCCAGGTGTTCCTGGGGTGTCAGAGGTGTACCACGGAATGTGGGTGATGCCTGGGGAGTGTGTCAGAGGTGTACCTGGGGAGTGTCAGAGGTGTACCTCAGGTGTCAGAGGTGTGCCTAGGAGTGTCAGAGGTGTGCCTGGGAGTGTCAGAGTTGTACCTGGTAGTGTCGGAGGGCACCTGCGAGGTGTCAGGCTGTGCACAAGTGTCTGAGGTGTGCCTGGCGTGTCAGCAGTGTGCTGAGAGTGTCAGGTGTGCCTAGGTGTGTCAGAGGTGTACCTGGGGAGTGTCGGAGGTGTACCTGGGAGTGTGAGAAGTGTACCTGGGGTGTCAGCTGGAGGTGTTCTGGGGAGTGTCAGGAGGTTTACCTGGCAGTGTCAGCAGTGTACCTGGGGAGTGTCAGAGGTGTACCAGGGAATGCCAGTGGAGTACCTGCAGTGTCAAGGTGTACCTGGGAGTGTCTGAGGTGTGCCTGGCAGTGTCTGGGGGTGTGCCTGGCGGTGTCTGAGGTGTACCTGGCAGTTTCAGCAGTGTGCCTGGGAGTGTCAGCAGTGTGCCTGGGAGTGCTAGAGGTGTATCAGGGAGTGACAGTGCCTAGAAGTGTCAGAGGTGTGCAGGAGTGTGAGAAGTGTGCCTGGGAGTGTCTGGGGCGCACCTGGGAGTGTCAGATGTACCTGGGTGTGTCAGGGGGTGTACCAGGGAGTGTCAGTGGAGTACCTGTGAGTGTGTCAGAGGTGTACGGGGGGGTGTCAGAGCTGTACCTGGGGAGTGTCAGGGGCGTATCTGGGAGTGCCGGACGTGTACCTAGAAGTGTTAAAGGTGTACCGAAAAAAAAAAAAGGAATGTCAGTGGAGTACATGGCAGTGTCAGAGGTGTGCCTGGGAGTGTCAGAGGTATGCCTGTGAGTGTCAGAGGTGTGCCTGGGAGTGTCAGAGGTGTACCTGGGGAGTGTCAGAGGTGTGCCTGCAGTGTCAGAGGGTGTGCCTGGGAGTGTCAGAGGTGTGCCTGGGGAATGTCAGAGGTGTGCCTGGGAATGTGAGAAGTGTGCCTGGGAGTGACGGAGGTGTTCCTGCAGGTGTCAGAGTGTACCTGGCAGTTTCAGCGGTGTGCCTGGGGAGTGTGGGGTGTACCACGGAATGTCAGTGGAGTGCCTGGGAGTGTCAGAGGTGGCCTGGGAGTGTCAGAGGTGTGCCTGGAAGTGTCAGAGGTGTACCTGAGTGTCAGGAGGTGTGCCTGGGGTGTCGGAGGTGTGCCTGCGAGTGTGAGAACTGTACCTGGGGCTGTCTGGGGTGGCACCTGTGGCAGTGTCGGCAGTGTACTACTGGGAATGTCAGCGGTGTGCCTGGGGAGTGTTAGGGTGTGTATCCAGGGAGTGACAGAGTGCCTAGAAGTGTCAGAGGTGTGCTGGGGAGTGTGAGAAGTATGCCTGGGGAGTGTCTGGGGTGAACCTGGGAGTGTCAGAGATGTACCTGGGAGTGTCAAGGGGTGTACCACAGGTGTCAGCGGGTACCAGAGTGTCAGAGGTGTGCCTGGGGAGTGTCAGGGTGTGCCTGGGGTGTCAAGGTGCGCAGAAAGGAGTGTCAGGGTGCACCTTGGAGTGTCTGAGCTGTGCCTGGGGAGTGTCTGGGGTGTACATGGCAGTGTCGGAGGTGTGCCTGGCAGTGTCCAGTGGTGTAACTGGGAGTGTCAGCAGTGCCTGGGAGTGCAGAGGTGTATCAAGGGGAGTGACAGAGAGTACCTAGAAGTGTCAGTGGTGTGCCTCGGAGTGTGAGAGTGTGCCTGGGGAGTGTCAGGGGTGTGCCTGGGGAGTGTCAGGGGTGTGCCAGGGAGTGTCAGTGGTCGTCTGCCAGGGTGTCAGAAGTGTACCTGGGCGTGTCAGGGCTGGCCTGGGGTGTCAGAGGGTGTGTCTGGGGTGTCGGACGTGTGCCTGGGGGTGTCAGAGGTGTGCCAGGGAATGTCGGTGGGTACCTGGCAGTGTCAGAGATTGCCTGGGAGTGTCAGAGGTATGCCTGGGAGTGTCAGGAGGTGTGCCTGGGGTGTCAGGGGTGTGCCTGGGAGTGTCGGAGGTGTGCAGAGTGTGAGAAGTGTGCCTGGGTGTCAGGAGGTGTTCCTGGGGTGTGAGGGGATTTACCTGGGGAGTGTCAGGAGGTGTTCCTGGGGTGTCAGTGTACCCACAACAGTTTCAGCGGTGTACCCTGGGATTGTCAAAGGGTGCCACGGAATATCAGTGAGAATTACCTGGAGTGTCTGAGGTGTACCACAGCAGTGAATGAGGTGTACCTGGTGTCTGAGGTGTGCCTGGCAGTGTCAGCGGTGTACCTGGGGGTGTCAGCAGTGCCACCTGGGGTGTTAGAGGTGTATCAGGGAGTGACAGAGGAGTGCCTAGAGTGTCAGTGGTATGCACCTAGGGTGCCGTGAGACGTGTGCCTGGGGAGTGTCTGGGGTGTGCCTGGGGTGTCAGAGGTGTGCCTGGGAGTGTCTGAGGTGTGCCTGGGAATGTCAGGGGTGTGCACTGGGGAGTGTCAGGTGTGCCTGGGGAGTGTCAGGGGGTGTGCCAGGGGTGTCAGTGGAGTGCCTGGGGAGTGTCAGGAGGTGTGCCTGGGGTGTCGGAGGTGTATATGGGTGTCAGAGGTGTGCACCTGGCAGTGTCTGTGAGGTGTGCATAAGAATTAGTCAGGGTGTGCACCAGGTGTCAGAGGTGTGCCTGGGGTGTCTGGGGTGTGCCTGGTAGTGTCTGAGGTGTGCACCAGGGGAGTGTCAGGGGTGTACCTGGGGAGTGTCAGAGATTTGTTATGCCAGGGGAGTGTCAGAGGTGTGCCAGGAGGAATGTGTCGGTGGAGTACCTGGGGAGTGTCAGAGGTGTGCCTGGGTATCAGGGGTGTACCTGGAGTGTCAGGGGCATGCCTGGGAGTGTCTGAGGTGTTCTAGAATTATCTGGGGGTGTGCCTGGGAATGTCAGGGAGGCAGGTGAAAGAGGTGTGCCTGGGAGTGTCAGGGGTGTGCCAGGGAATGTGGGGAACACCTGGGGAGTGATCAGAAATTAATGCAAGGGGAGTGTCAGAGAATGCCTGGGAATGTCAGAGGAGGCTTACCTAGAATTATCAGGTTTACCTCAAGTGTCGGGAGTTGTGCCTGCAGGTTTCGGGCGGCCTGGGAGTGTCAGAGGTGTGCCTGGGATGTCGGAGGTGTGCACCTGGGAGTGTCCAGAGGTGTGCCTGGGAGTGTCAGAGGTATACCAGGGGGAGTGTCAGCAGAGGTGTACCAGGGAATGTCAGTGGGTACCTGGGGTCATCAGGTTTACCCCTGGGAGTGTCAAGGTGTGCCACCAGGGGAGTGTCAGAGGTGGCACCTGGGAGTGTCATTGGGTACCTGGGGAGTGTTAGAGGTGTATCAGAGTGACAGAGGTACCTAGAAGTGTCAAGTGTACCTAGGGTGTGAAGTAGCACCTGGGAGTGTTTTGGGTGTGCCTGGGGAGTGTCAGAGGTGCCTGTGAGTGTCAGGGGGTGTGCAGGGGTGTCAGTGGAGTGCCTGGGTGTGTCAGAGGTGTGTGCCTGGGGTGTCGGAGGTGTGCCTGGGGAGTGTGGGAAGTGTGCCTGGGGAGTGTCGGGAGGTGTTCACAGGGAGTGTCAGGAGGTGTACCTGGCAGTGTCAGCAGTGTGCCTAGAATGTCGGAGGTGTGCACTTGCTGGAGTGTCAGAGGTGTGCACCTGGCAGTGTCAGCAGTGTGCCTGGGGTGTCAGAGGGTGTGCCTGGGAATGTAAGAGGTGTACCTGAGTGTCTGGGGTGTACCTGGTAGTGTCTGAGGTGTGCCTGGGAGTGTCAGAGAAGTTCCAGGGAGTGTCAGAGGAATGCCTGGGAGTGTCAGAGGTGTGCCTTAGAATGTCAGAGGTGTACCTGGGGTATCAGGAGGTTTGCCTGGGGTGTCGGGTTGTGCCTTACTGCGAGGTTTCGGAGGCGGGCTGGGAGTGTCAGAGGTGTGCCTGGGGAGTATCGGAGGTGTACTTACTGGGGGTGTCAGAGAGGTGTGCCTGGGAGTGTCAGAGGGTATACCCCAGGGGAGTGTCAGGGTGTACCAGGGAATGTCAATGGGTTCTGCGAGAGTGTCAGAGGTGTACCTGGGGAGTGTCAGGGTGTACCTGGGAATCAGAGGTGTACCTGGGAGTGTCAGGGTGTACCAT
>NW_024730144.1:70000-99116 GCF_018991925.1 Homarus americanus | reverse complement strand
CAGAAGTTATCCAAAAATAATGCTCTCTACAGGACCATGCTCGAGCACCTATAGGACCAGAATTTGCAATTTGCAAATGGAACCTGAACTTACCACCCTGGCAAGTACGAGTCAAGCAGGTGACAGCTGGTCTCTCGTCAGCCCAGATCAGGATAAGCCCACAGCTGCCAAACGCGACCAGTGCTCTCCTCCACCTCGACCACAGAGTGCGAGGGCCTGGTCGCACGAGGCAAAGCGCGAGGTCATCTGACACCTGCAAGCAGAAACACTCACAAGAACAACCAGACACACGAGACAATGGAGCTACGTAGTGTTCCTCCACCAGCCACATTCAAAAATTACCGACCTAGGTGAAAGTGTAAAAGCCAACCTCCGGTGAAGGAGGACCTCAAAAGAATAACTCTGGAAGCCATAGCCACCGAGACACGGCTGGCTTAAAAATGCTACTTCACAGACGGCTCGGTGGATCCAAAACATCATACATCTGGAGCGGCCTTCTACACCAAGGTCAGGACCTCCGATGGAGACTTTCTACGACTGCTCCAATCTCTACAGACAGAGTTGGTGTAGCAATCAAAGGCCTCACAACACGCTGCAACACAACACAACAAGTCCATCATAATTCACACGGACTCGAAATCGGCCATGCAGGCGCTGCAACACAGCCAACCAAGAGACAACCAACTAACACTAACGTCCACATCATAACCTCGATCCTCGCACAGCTACATGTAGGGATCGGGGGAAACGACGTGGCAGACGAAGCAGCCAAGGCAGCCACACGTTCTAGTAGCGTACACATTCAAATTCCAGCAAGCGTGCAACAGATCAAGAATCACCTCAGAAAGACTAGCAAGCTCCACATCCAAAAGAGCTTCCTTCACTCATTCAACGCTGGTTCCCAATCAGCCAAAATGTACCTGGAGTACGAAAGGTGAACCACCTTTCGCTGACAAGAAAACACCAAGACAAACCCAAGTTAGCCTTCACCGACTACGACTAGGGTACAAGTGCTCCTGGCAGATGATCGGAAATGACGTCATGCAATGCACCTACTGTCAGGAGCCAGCAGCCAACCCACTTGAACACTATCTCCTCGATTGCCAAGTCACACAAAGTCTCCGAAACATAACTCAAAACTCCCAAGAAGAACACACAACACCAGCGGCCACTCTAACCCGAAAGGCCCAAACAGACCACATTCACCACCTTCTCCGGGTCATCACACGATACCCACCACCCAAATAGCTTAGAAAGTATCCTCTCCCAGCAAGTGCGGACCCCAGTTCGGGGGGCGCGCCACTCCGAAACTGACCAAGTCCAAGAGTGGGGGTTGGTGGTATGCGTCCACTGATCGGGGGTCCGCTCACACTTGCAACCCGTATCCTTTCATATCTGCAGGTAGGAGCTCCAGTCGGAACCACCAAACGGGCCGCCTATAGGCAGGGGCCCGTGTCGGACTACGGTCCGACAATCTCAACAACAACAACAACACAAGTAATGAAAGATGTTTATTCCTTACTTCTTTGGTAAGTAAAATATTTTTGTTGTAATTACCAAAATCTAATTTCTTAAAAATACAATCAATAATTTGGAAATAAACATGTACTCCTTATCTGTTTACTTTACAAAGATAATTTCCTAGTAAAAAATAATGCCAATCATTTTGGAAATAAATACATAACTTTGATCATTATTATTATAACTACTCCTTCACAACTTCAATCAGACACTAATGTCAATTTTGATCAATCATAATAATTAATTGAAGCCTATATTGGGAACGTAATAATATTTTTATTCAAACACATTCATGCAGCTGTGTAATCAAAAGAAACCAAAAAACTGTACGTAACAAAGATATTTGTCATCAGTCTAACCTCTTAATTAATTAGAATTGATAATTAACAAAACAGTGTCTTTTTCCAAAGAAATGACTGCAAAACACAAGGAGGTCTACTCTACTTCCCATGTTCTTGTTAAGGAAGAGGATCATATTCACGTTTTTGTCCTTTAGACAGCTACGTCTTTAGGACACTAGTTCTCCAGCCTTAGAAAAACGCCTTTCTGAGGACACTGATGATGTTGGGGAGCAGAGGAACATTTTCGCTTGTTCTTGGAGTTTGGGGAAAAGTGCGGCATGTTTTTCCCACCATTCTAGCGGATCTCCCTCTCTAGGAATTGGCGATTCTTCCTTGTATCTTCTCATTTCAATATAAGGCCTTGTAGACGGGTGTGTTGAAGAGACGAGAGCAATTTTTTCAACCTTGGCATCGAATTTAGCCCAGAGTGAGCTTTTCTTTGGTTGTGTTGTAACAGTTTGTGAGGAACCTGGGGGCTCCGCCTGTACTGACATGCTTGTGGATGGTTCTTGAACTTCTGTTGTTTCTGCATGCCAACAGTGAGTAACAGAGAAGTGACCGATCGCCCAAGCGGCTAACGAGCCGATCATTTGGTGAAGAGGATAAAAGTAAGTGAAAGTAACGGCTACGCGCCAGTGCGGCGCCTCAGGAGGACAGGGTAGGACGGTCGACAACTCACTCTCACTGTAGTGTTAGTGGGATCACTTCATGGGAACTGGTTCCCAAATTGGGATCCGATTCTGAGGTAGCTCATCAGAATCGCAGGAATCGATTCTGGAATCGATTCCTGCCCAGCCCTACCTTGGATCCCCCCTGTAACTGTTCACCTCCACCCTAGGAGTTTGTGAACACAGAAGGTAGGACTAGAACCCATCCTTCCCCCGAGCCTTCCTGGGTAACCGTGATCGTCGGGACCACCTAGAAAAGGGGTTGCATTCATTCCTGGATCTCTACCCCCTGAACAGAGACACTATAAAGTTCACGCCTATAAGTAGGCCCTTGTCAACTCTCTAGGAAGTAAGGTTTTCCCCTAACAGGAGCTGGGAGGTGACACAGGAACCACTCCGACCACTCGACCAGCAAGTGGCGGGGGTAGTGTTTAGTAATTCACATGATGGATAGCTCTCACCATTAGGTAGGTGCCTGTAACTTTCTTTAAACCGCAACAAGACTGATGCTGCAGAGAAAAGACCAAAGCAAATGACTAGGAGAACTGGAAACAGGATGCAGGTACGCTCCTCCAGGGGCGTATCCGAAAAAAAAAACATAAGGAGGAACTGGGCATACTATTATGTGCCCAATTAAACATCAAATTCACTTACCTTGATTGAGCAAAGGACTCATTTATAGTCCTTTGCCGTGAAAAAGAACGTGGACAACTTATATACTCTGCCGACTCAACAAAGAAATTAAAAAGAACAGGACTTTTGAAATAGTAATAACACCAGAACTCCGTGCAAAAGAAATCTAAAGTCATTAAAAGGGTAGACAGGAACATGCCTGAACAGAAACTACTAGCTACATCAACTGACAATATAGAAAGAGAGAACCCATGGGCTAGAGTTGAGAGAGTGGGTGCTGCTAATGCCTGGTGCTCTACATGATGGAAAATCCCAGGTTTGGGAAGATCTCATTGGTTCAAAAACCTGCATCTCCACTACACCTATCAAACAACAAATTGAACAGGAGGAATTCTATCCACGCACCGTGTTGGAACTACTACAAATACAATCATCATCAATAAACTGTCCCCAAAAAAGATAAGAAGTGCTGTTTCTGAATCCCACCAGCTGAAGGCCACACATTCAGAAATAGCATTAACAAAAGACAACCAAAATGCCCCTGAACTACAATGGGACCACAGAACACTGGCAACGCGTTGTCCCACAAGAAGAATAATTAAAGAAAACTGACGAAAAAGGAAAAAAGGCAAACAAGAAGATAAAGAAACGGACCAAAAACAAAACATATGTAGCAAATACAAACTGCAGAACACCACCTCCAAAAGTCTGGAAAACTAAAAACCACATCGCCACCTTACCATACCTTAACAGCAGGCAGGGCTGCCATTCACCAATACTAACAGGAATATTATTCATGCACGCATCAACACAATATCATAAGCCAGGATTCTTCCGGAAAAACGATCGGAAATGTTTTCTTATTAATCTGCCGGAGGTGAAATTCCCAGACGACGCCTTCAACAAGAAATCATTTAAGTATGCGAGAATAGCTTGCGAATAACTAAACCACAGGAGCAAACAACCAAACTTGTCATAGAAAACGTGATGGAAATATACCCAATTAGCCAACCAGTCACACCACACCTGGAATTATCAGATTCCACAACTCGGCAGACAGAAAGCCACAAACTGCAGCTGACCCAGCAAAATTGAAAACAAGAAAATAATCCCACACTGGCCATCGTCCCCCCTATCTTCACCAGCAAGTGCAGGCAGCAGACCTAGGAGATGAGATAGGTATCCATCTCCTAATTGGAACAACACACCATGCAATATCAAGTGATAGACTGCAGGGGAAATCAAGGAAAGCGCAGTCAAATTCACTGAAGATGTCAGGGTAGAAAAGAATCTCCTACATAGAAACGTTGTTGATAAATGCAGGACAAATAAACACCAAATATAACAAAATTGAAAGGGTAGAGTTAACTACGTTCAAAGAAATCAGAACAGGACTAAAGGAAGAGAGAAATAGACACTAGCCAGGAGATACACGAGCCAGCAAACACCCTGCACCAAGTTCTCCGGGACCCGACTTTACACAAAACAAATCATTAAAAGATTATCCAACACAACCTTCTTTGCTTGGACCCTGGCGAGAAAACAGAACTCATTAACAAATACCTGTAGCACAATGAAATAGAAACACCACCAAAAGGACCAAGCTATGTGGGAACACATCATACCTACCATTCAAGACCAATATTCCCCGACAGAACCCTCCTAAAACTAATCAGTCAGAAACAGCCCGGCATACTTCTAGGCGATTTGAGCTCTCGACACACAACCAGCAGGACAGCACAGCAAAACCCGTTGGGTATGCTGCACAACCCTAATCGAGCAAGGCAGCATTACACGCCCCTGGGCCCAGACTTTCCAAACGTTATAACACCTTGAAAATGGGGAATCCCGACATATTCTGACAAACTGAACACTACCATTTTCACACACACTCATAAAACCTGGACCCGCTGGCACAGTGACACATACCCATAATATCCAGCTTTCCCACATCTCCAGCCCAAATTCCTCGACACCAAGATATTAATTTAATAGAGCTAACTGGGGCAGCGATGAGAGCAATAACTCTCCTAACTAAAACACCAACAGAGATCGATATTGCCTTAGAAACCTGGTAATTGAAAATCCTGTAGCCATGAAAAACAAATATCTCAAAAACAACATATCGCACAATATATGTACAACTAACACGAAGAAAAAAATCATCCAACCAAGATACCAACCTGCATGAATTTAAAAACACGGCTGGAGCCCACATCACTGCTTATTGTGGAAATCTCAAAAGAGGAACTACTAGAAAGATGCAAATTAAAACACAACGAGATATGGAACAGCTAATAACCAACACAAGCAATTCCTACATAGCCCAAAGCCCTTCTGGACTAAAATAAAAAATCACCAAGGGAACCAACTCAGAGAGCAGTTATACCAGACAACAACGGCAAGAATATTACAGCAAAACTCAAGGAACCAATATTCCAGAACATTCAGGAACAGCAGCATCTGCAAATCCTACGGATGAGGACAGCAGAAATTTCTGCAGAGAAACAGAAGACATGAGCAGGCACTTGAACCAAACTGGAATAAATGGCAACCAATCCGGGACAATCAACTTCTCAACACGGTAGATAATAACGGCCACTAATTGCTCCAATAACCACACATAACATCACAAAAACAATTGCCAACTAAAGACCAATCGCCCGGAATAAGTCAGGCCAGCGAATAATTAACTGCAAAACCTTCTACCACCAATGATCCGGCCAAAACAGACATCTTCAATGGCTAATAGCAAAGCGGATTTATCCCCCATCAAATTTGAAATAGCCGTAATTTCATTCCAAAACAAGGAAAGAACCCAACACAGGAGCGAAAGCTACACAGACCCATATCACTCCTCCAGGGAAACACCACAGCGGAATTCGGCAGAAAAAATAATAAAGCCGAAACTAAAAACCACACAGAACGTGAAGACAAAATACCAACCAAGAGACAACACGGCTTCAGGGAAAATGCACCTACACCGGCGAAGTGTAATATACGGTCCATCGCAAATGCAGCAGCAACAAAACCAATGTAACATATGGTACTCAAAAGTGTCAGCAAAGGCAGCCTTCGACGAAATATGGCATGAAGGACTCAAATAAGATCATCAACAACACTTACCCAACGTGAAACTTCTCCTCTACCGTTCATGACAGCAAAATTACTGAAACTCTCATCGACAACTACGTGGTCCAATTTACCCTTTACATTCTGGGTACCCCAAAAGCAGCAACATATCACCAACACTATACACCATATATACAGCGGACTTTAAACCAAACTCATTACATGCATATGCAGAAGACGTAACCCAGGAATTAAATAATACCCAGGAAATCCAAACAAATGATGGCAATCAGGGCAGGCATGAAATAGAAACCATAAACAATTATGAAAAGGAAATGAAAAATTAAAAACAACACCAAAAACTGAAGATAATTCACATAAGCGCTAGACCGGAGCCCTACCCAATGATGGTCAACAATCAAAAATATACTATACACCGAAAACGAAATCTGGCCTCAAAATTACAAGGAACGACATACTACGCATATCATTGGAAATTGCAAAAAGCCAGGCCCAACTAGCAGAAGAATTGCAAATTAAACTATTTTTCTTCCCCACTACAAGCACTAAATCCAGACGCTGGAATATCCCCAAATTCCACTCAACACTATAACAAAATCAAATAAACTCAAAATACAAGCTGTTCGAAACGTTGCCCTCAGAAGAGCAGCAAAACTCAGACCACCATATACAAAAAATTCCAACAAGCTACACACAGAACATAACCTAACCACAATCAACATCAGAACACATAATCAAGCATTAGCAATATAGGAAAAACTACAAGAACTAGAAGACCCCATATTCCAACATTTAATGCAAGAAGACATTACCAGAACACACAACTGGTGGCCAAAGAGCAAAACATATGACAACACAGAACCAGAACCAATTTATACAAAATGAAAACCAAGAGTCTCAAAGGACATGGAGGGCCCCCCTCCCCAAACACCACAAACTATCTTAGCTTAGATTAGCTTGGCTTCCCTTCCCTTCCCTTCCCTTCCCTTACCTTGCTGTAGTGAACCTGAAATGATGACATGGCAGATTTCCCACTTCCTAACTTTTACCTTCCTCCTACATCCGGAGTGTTAACCGCAGAATTAATGACCTACAATGGTTTGTTAAAGTTTTTAACATTGATGTAATTGGCTTACAAGAATCTTACACGTCCAGCACCCAGAAGAAAGTTGCACCCAGGATAGCTGAGTTTACAGCATACAATAGTGGAGCAGGAAGTGGCCTGTTCATTTATGTAAAGAATGGTCTGGTCTGTAAATGGATCAAAACTCACAATGATGAAAGTATTCACTATCAACAATTTACAGTAAAGACAGCAAACAGTCAATTTTCGCAGTATAACATATATGTTCGGTGTAATGAGCTGCGAGTGGACATGTTACCAAAGCCATCAGGTAACAATGCTATGCTGTGTATGGGTGACTTTAACTGTCGTCACACTGTCCTAGGTGATGTCTAGTGTAACTCTAATGGGAGGGTGTTCGTGAATTACATCAATAATCATAATATCACTGTATACGACACAGACAAAGTGACGCATCTGATGGGGGGCAGACTTGATTATGTGATTGGGTATAACATAGTAGACAGTAATATCAAGGCTAAGGTCATCTCAGACTACCTAGTCAGTGATCATTATGCAATACTTACTGAATACACTGTTGCTGATGTCAAGTGTGAACCCCATCCTAAACTTAGAATAAACATCCCAGATAATCTTAAACTGCACTTCAAGGCCTACATCCACAGATGGTATGCTGGACATACACCTGGGTCAGTGGATGAATTTTGCTGTGATCTTGTAAATGTCATTACCACATATTATACCACCTGGGTTAAGTCAATGAGGAAGGGCGGGGGGCAGCACTAAACCACCTCTGTGGACACATGACCCCATCTTCACCAAAGAAGGAGAGAAGGTAGAACAGCTTGCCAACACTTATAAGCAAAATAAAACTAGTGATAACCTCCTGGCATTCCTCAAAGCTAACAGAGAATTTCATGATCTCAAAGGTCAGGTGAGAAACACCTATTGGGAACAATTCTTACAGGGGATTAATAGAACAACCACTCTAGCAGAAGCGTGCAACAAAATTAGAGCCATTACCAAGTCACCCACCCCAGTCCAACTTCATCACAGCCCTCCAGAATATGCTGACATGCTTTTAGACCAATGGTCTAGTGCAGCGGTCGGGGAACAGGGGTAGATTACCCCAAATGGGGTAAATCTAAAAATTTTGGGGGTAATGAATGCGGTATGAGAGACACTTCCATCAGAGCTGTTGTATCAAAAATGTAACAGCATAATTTTTCCAAAACCTAAAGTGGAGATGATTTGAATGAAATTCTTCAGTTCTCCAATCCTTTTTACTAATTTTGTTTGTGTGCTATTCTTGTGCCAGAATGTGTGGCCTTATTTATTTCTCCATGATAATGGATCAATAAAAAAAATTTAATTTGAATTTTTTGCATATATATTCCATATTCAACAATTTAAGGAGCAAATTGACTTGTTTTTGTTTACCGTACTAGTGTACTTTGAAGTCTGGGGGTAATTTCATTTTACTCAAAAATTTTTTGGGGTAATACCCAAAAAAGTTCCCCGACCCTTGGTCTAGTGTGTCACAAATCACTTCCCTGACTCCTGACATACAGCAATATCTTTAAACCACACACATTAATAGGGGTTTCAATTTTGAAATAGCCTGTTCCTCACCAGACCTTACCGACCAGTTTCCTATAACGCACCACGAACTAACAACAGCACTAATAAAAGGTGAAACATCCTACCCTGGTGAGGATGGCATAACCTATAACACCCTTAGATTGCTGAATGAGATCCCTAACCATCCACTGCTTGACCTGTATCAAATGAGCCTCACACAGGGTATTCTGCCTAAGACATGGACTCATGGAAACATAGTTCTAATCCCTAAAGCTAATTCTCCAAACTTCAGGCCAATTTCACTCACATCCTGTATGTGTAAAGTCCTTGAAAGAGTTGTTCTAAACCGTCTCATGATTCAAGTCAAAGACAAACTCGCCCCAAATCTGTACGGGTTCATGCCCGGGCATAGCACACAGACATGCTTTGCAGAATATCTTGTTCACTCAAAAGATAAGACACAAACAGCCTTCATAGACCTTAAATCAGCCTCTGATGTAGCTAATAGAGACATTATACTTGAGCAACTAGCTAATTTTGGCATCCAAGGTAACCTCCTGACACTGATAAAGGGTTATCTGTCCAACAGGTATGCCAGTGTTCTGTTTAGGGGAGTTAAAAGTACCAGAATGAGATCATTTGAGCTTGGCACGCCTCAGGGAGGAGTGTTAAGTCCTATGCTCTTTAATATACTGATGCACAAGCTTATTGCTGACATTCCAGTTCAGCCAAACGAAGCCGTAATATGCTATGCTGATGATATCTGCATAAGGACACAAACCAAACTCAGGCTCCAAGCCTTGCTGGATGTATTTGCTCGGAGAACTGTTGAATGTGGTCTCATAATATCTGTTGAAAAGACGAGGGTCCTTAATCCTCGTCCTGCTCACCCTTTGCCTCTTGACTATACCATTAACAGCATGCCCTTGGAACTATGTAGCTGCTGTAAATATCTTGGAATTTGTGTGAATGATGCAAATTTTGTCAGCAACCTTCGTGACAAACTAATGCAGCGCATTAAACCCCTCAGAACCCTTGTTGGCAAGGGCTATGGAATTAACATCACCTATGCTCGTACTTTCTATCTTCACTTCATTCGTTCTGTAGTTGACTATCATGCTCTCCATCTTGTGACTATTCCGCCTAAACAACTCAACAGCCTTGAGGTAGTGCAAAATGAAGCCATGCGCATCATCCTAGGTTGCCCAAAATCAACCAGAATTGTAAACATGAGGAAAGAGCTCGGACTGCCCTCCCTATCTGAGAGGATAGCTCTACTTAATACCATGTTTTGTGTCAAAGTTTTGAAGAACAATGGTTCTCAAACTACAGCTCAAACTGAGTTGATGTTCTATCTAAGTAATCCCGACCATTTCGCCAACCTTCCACAAAAGACTCTCTTTGGGGCGTGGCTTCATAAAAGTGTTGCAGATCTCTTGAAACTGAATGTCCCAATCACCCCAGACGAACCTATTAATGCCATTCCTCCTTGGCTGGACATATCAGTTCCTATTAATTACACTCCTGTTGGTAGTAAGCAAATGTTAAACACCGATGTGGTGAGATGTGCCACACTAGAAACTATTAACAGACACATAGAGAGTATTAAATCAAGTGAATGTTATGCTTTTACTGATGGTTCTGTGCAGACAAACACAGGTAGAACAGGCTGTGCAATTGTAATATATAAAGAAAAAGAGATGATAGTGTCAAACAAACAAAGGCTGAACATCTGGGCCAGCACAACACAAACAGAACTAACTGGAATCTACTTAGCCACAGACTACCTCAAAGAAAATGGAGGTGGGGTGATATTCTGTGACTCTCAAAGTGCTTTGAAATCAATGAACAGCCCGTCAGGCTCTATGTCTAAAGTTGTATCTGATATTAAAAGGAATGTGATAACTGCCAATGAGAACAACTTTCGTATCGAATTTGTGTGGATTCCGTCCCATGTTGGAATCAGGTATCATGACCGTGCTGATAGACTGGCCAATGAGGCATGTAAGAAAGAAAATGTTGACCGTGACCTTGGCCTGTCCAATGCTGTAATTAAAAACATTCAAGTCAGAATCATGAACTCTGATCTAGAAGAAGTGAGAAATGCAGAGAGACCTGACAGTTGTAGCATTAGTAAATATGACAAATTTTGTGACAAGAGGTACCGGTATGGCCAGCATAAGGACAGAACCAGACAATGTGATGTAGTCGTGGCCAGAATTAGGCTAGGATACAGACACATCTGGCAAGTTAGTAACGCTGTATCCATACCGGAACACTCAGCATGTAAACTTTGTGATAAACCTTTAAAGCATACACTTGAACACTATATTATTGAATGTGACACTGTCAAAGACTTCAGGCCACCTGACTTATTGTATCTTGAACTATGTAAATACTTCATTGAATCAGGTGTGCTTGAGGACATTCTTGCTGTTTATCCCAAATTTGCTAGCCCACACTGATTAGTCTTCAATTAGAATATGACTCCAATGTATGTGACCCACTGACCTATATATACTGCTAATGAATATGATGTATTTCCTTCTTTGTGTACGAACCTCTGTCCTGCATGGCAGTGAACAGTGGCATTACCCACATGAATCTGACCTATATATAGTGTCAATGAATATGATGCATTCTTTGTGTACGAACCTCTGCCCTGTATGAATCTGACCGACGTATATGTATGTATGTATGTGTGTATGTGTGCATATGAGTATATATATGTACATGTATATGTGTATGTATATGTATATATGTATGTATATGTGTATGTGTGTGTGTACATATATGTAAATGTACTGTCAATGAATATGATGCATCTCTTTGTGTACGAACCTCTGTCCTGCATGGCAGTGAACAGTGACATTACCCATATGAATCTGCCCTCTATACATTTATAGCTGTTAATGAATATGATGTATTTCTTTGTGTATGAACCTCTGTCCTGCGTGGCAGTGAGAAGTGATACCACCCTCAGTGTCAAGACCTGACTGAATTACTCAGAATAGGCAAACTGTACTACAAGCTCTGCCAATAAATTTGTTAAACTAAAACTATAGTTATGTGGACTAATAAATTTTTCTCCAAAATTAATCATTGATTGGCCACTGCTTGCAGAATTGCTTTGACTCCCTAACATTTGTTTATTACCCTGAACTTTAAAAATAAATGAGGCTGGCTCGGCTGGGACTGAACTTTTCTTTCCAATATTATGAATCAAATAATAATTTTCAGCAAGAATAGCTGCTCTATAATGAGTGGTCACTTCTTTCTCACACAGGAACATGAGGGGCATCAGGTTGTACACCTCTTAAGTACTGTTCAAGGCCAATAAGCTCACTTAATTCTTCAAAATTACTGACTTTACTGGAAGAAAACCATCTGTCTTTAAGCTTATTAATTAAATGAGCATATTCAATATACGCCTGACTGGGCTCTTTCATGATATTTCAAAATTTAATTCAATAATACTCTGCAGTTACTTGATAACATTTCAGGATTGCCTCCTTAACTTCATTATAGTTTGATTGTTGTGTGGAAGACAAAGACAAATAAGTAATACAACCTTTACCCATTAGGAATGTTTGTATTAGCAATGGCCAGTATTCTCTGGGCCAATTTCAACAATTTACAGTTTTCTCAAATTGTAGGAAGAATTCCTTAGGGTCAGTTCCTTGAAAATGGGGTACAAGATTTACATGCTGTATAATATCAAAAGTTTTCATATTATTTATTCTATCCTCATCCTCCTCCTCCTTAGTATTCAAATTAAGTCGAGATTTTTTTTTCAAGAAATATTAACTGAAGTTCTCTCTCTCTCTCTTTCTCTCTCTATCTTTCTGCTGAAATTCCCTCTCTTTCTTTTTCTCTTTGAACTTTTCCCTCTCTAACACCAGTTCCATTACCTTAACAGCATGATTCTTAGAATCATCTTCTAACTTACACAATGCTAAAGCGAACTCGTCAAGTACCTCTATGTTTACAAGATGACGTAAAACAGCATTTTTCATTACAGACTTTCTCCAGCGATGTTTAATTTAGACCTTATACTCACGAGCCAATTTAATACATTCCTTCAGAAATTCTTCTACACTGAAATGCTCCATTTTGTCCTGTCTTCATGCAACTGAAACTAATATCGAATCAGATACTGATACGTCACAAAATGTATTTGATAAGAACTAACTTGTTCACCGATTAACACTTGACCAATATGAAAAATAACTCCCGGGGAAGGCCCCCATTTTCTGTGATGCCATCACTCCTCTTTATCAAGAACTTGCCACTAGTCAAATAAGAGGTGAGGCTTAATCGTGAAATTATACAGAAACAAACCCTTGCCACTAGTGGTCACAACAAGAATCAGGGTAAACACTATAATGACTAATATTATATTATAAGCCTCAGATTAACTCAAATTGAGGAGGAATCATGCACCGCATAATTTCTTAATATAATAAAATTAGGGATATATTTAAAAAGACATATAATGAGACAAACTCACAAGAAGATTACATATAGGTAGAATATTGATAGTAAGAGAAATGTAGAGAGAGGAAGATTTTGGTAGCGTGACCGTGTTAGTTATTTAGTCTGGACTTACACTTATCTTATCTTATATGTCAATACACATCTATTACGTTCTTAAGGACGACTTCTCAAACACCGCTTCGTTACAACTGTTTATTAATTACGGCAATGACATGGACACATTAATAACACCTTCTATCGAAGTTACTAAGACATTATATTTACGTTACTAGGACATCATATTACGTTACTAGACACTGATTCTCGGACACGAACATGAAATGAATACACTTCCCACGTAAGTAACTCATCCCATGGAAAGCTCTGACAAAAACTCACGTGACCTGGGGGAGGCCTAGCAGGTGGTCCTGGGTTGTCTCTATGGGAGACTGCTTAGCTGGGCACCGGAGGGCAACTCGCTCCCGACCGGAGGCGGCTGCCTCCGGTCCTCTCTGTCTGACTTCTCTGTCTGACTTCTCTCGAGCGGGACTCGGGACGTGTTGCTGGCCCTTCTTGGTTACAAGACACTCTCTCGTGAGGGAGGGTTACGACGTCCTATATATTGGGAGACGTCAGGTTGAGCTGATCGGGGACGGCGGCGAAGGGTCTCCTTACATTTGACCTCGCTAATGTAGGGTCAGGTCTGGACTTTTTCTGAGACTATAAGTTGCTGTATATTCTGGAGAAATCTTCAGATGAATGCTTGCCTGTTAACATCGTTGGTGGGGCCGTGTGACATGAGAGGCTCTGGTTGATTTGTGGTCCCTTGACTTGGGCTGGGAGGGTTACATTTGACCTGGTGTGAGGTCAGGCCTGGGCCTTGTCTGAGATGTACTGTAGGTTATTGTGTAAATTGGGGGAGGGTCGGCAGGTGGCTCCTTCTGACTGTGTGTCTCTTACATATTTGTTGGGGCCGTGTGACATGGGAAGGGGAGCTAGTTGATTTTTAACTCCTTGAGTGGCCGCGAGGGTTACCCTTATACTTGACCCCCCTGATGTCGGGTCAGTTCTGGACTGTTTCTGAGATGTAAGCTGTGGTCTGACAACCCATCACTACAGACATGTAACAGCATCATTTGCATTATATAAATATTCACCCATATAGATAACACTAAGTTATTCAACAATGACTCAGTAGTTGTTTATGTAATACATGCTGAGTCTATAACTTCATCAGGAGTCGAACGAGGTCAATCTTACTAATCACAGCAGCCCGTCGGCCAGCTTCCCTTCTCAAGGTCAGAGAGGCCAGACTCATATCACTAGTGAACGAGTGAACACCTCACTTAAGTGTTCCCATATATAAGTGCACACAAGATACTTACCTGGAGAGAATTAACAATACATTATTTCCTAAACTCAGGACTATGTATATAAAAGCTTCAACAATAAGGAAAGTCCAGAAAAAGTGTTTCCTTCAGCCCTGTTACTTTAAGAGTTCCAGAACTACTTTAAAATATTTGTGTGTGATATATAAACAGCTATCACATACTGGTGGCAGCGGTTGGATGAAACGAAAACCAGTGAGAGACTCAGAAGCAATAAAAAAAAGCGATTCTAGTGACCTAAGTGGCACTTTAAGTAAATCATCAACAAACAAGCAATTGCAAGAAATATAAGTGGACAGTGGCTAGAAAAATTTGCAAAACGTATTCACAAAAACACAGTGGTAACAGAGAATTATAAAAAGACTTGCGAACTCAGCAATCAAGATCTCAACGCCACGCAGTTGAAGATTACCCTGACTGGACCCGAGAACAGCTGAGCCTACCAGCATGTGGGCTAAGATGACTGACAGCTAACACTACATCACCGGAGTTTAGGAAAGTTGTCAAAGAGGTTCCAGACAAGCAAATAATCTCTTACTTAAACTATGAAGCCTCGTTGTTGTGCTACAGAGGTCCGCCCCCAGGTCAGCCCTCAGGCTAATTGCTGCAAGACAGAGATCAGCCCCAGGTCAGCCCCCAGGCTGATTGCCACAAGGCAGAGGTAAGCTCCAGGTCAGCCCCCAGGCTGATCGCCACAAGACAGAGGTCAGCCCCAGGACAACCCCCATGCTGATCACCGCATTACAGAAGTCAGCCCATAGGTGGATAGCCATAAGACGTGACCCCATCCCTCCCAGAGTAGGACGTCATCGACTCGTGACGTCATCGCCAGCGCGAAACTCTACGGAGACTCTTCGCTCAGGTAGATCACAAGCACAAACAAACTTCAAGAGGTCTTCACATGTAGTCAGTATAAAATATAAATTACTTGAACAAATGTGCAAAGGCCAAATTAAATAAACACATTTAGAAAGTATATCCTCTACTTACAAAAAGTAGATATTTAATCTATACTTTTACAAACTTTTAGTACTTTCTAATAATTTTAAATAATTTTAATATTTTGTTCTTAATTTTCATAACTCATTAAATATATTTTTGCTTTACTCCGTGAGTGGGCAACGTAGTGAGTTTTACACAGTGAGTGAAGTGATAATTATTCCTGTATAGGGACCCTCTTCCAAATTTTGGAGAATCAAACAGGAAATTAGTGACTCGGACTCTGATAGTCAGTCATCTAAAAGTTCACAGTAGCTAGTGGCAATTGATAGTGAGGAAGAATTACCAAAATTAGTCAAATAGAGTTAACACCTACCGACTCTTTAGCTAGCAGTGAAAATTTCATAGATTCTCAGTTTGAGGATTTACAAAGTAGACAATTAAAAGTAAGGTCAGGTGACATTTACCCATTACGTTCACCTGTTAATAACGCTAGTGCTTTAACATTAAGAGTTTACTACAGAGAATACAGATTATACTATTTTTGCATTTTTGCGTAAGTGCGAGGATGTAATGAGGAATAATAATGTCAATAACAATGTAGATAAAATCTCATGCGTCCGAAGCCTCATCAAAACCGGTAGTCGTGCAGCTTGAGCTATCTATGCTTCAGCCATCGATGGAGAAACTGATAATTATCCAAGACAACAATGACAACTTGTCTACAGAAAATTTCTACAGGATTATTGAATTTCTTCAGTTTATCGTGTTATTAAATGAACCCTTACGCAAGAAAGCCCGAAAGAAAGAATTTAAAAAGGGGACTCAGGTTGTAGATTACGTGGAGGAAATTGCTGAACCAGCAGAACGTACTCCTAGGATTCTGTAAGGGACATGCCACAGAAAATTGCCTGTTTGCAGGACAAACAGACAAAAACCCAGCAAGCCAGTGACAAGATCGAGGAAAAGGATCCTCTCAGGACTTTAAAAATTGAGATAGTCCTGCTAAACTAAAAACTCCAATGGGACAATACACAGGAAATATAATGTCCACCAACACTAAAGCCACTCCGAATGTACAGTGTCTGAGGCAAGAAGTTGTATATCGACAGACGACAACTACACAGCCTTCGGGGGAAGAGGAGCATGTCCAGCAACACGAGCTCGGATAGCGTCAACGGTTCAGGAAAACAACGCTTCCATCACCGGCTCATTAATTGCAGCGTTAAGCAAAGAGGAAGTGTTGACTGTACCAGCGAGGATAGGTAAAAATCAGTTATCCCTAGATATAGACACGGGGGACTGTGCCAATGTTATCTCATTAACGTCGTTCACTGAACTCAAGCGGCGATATCCTCCAAATAAGTGGCCAATAAAACCTACAGACATTCCTCTCTCTGGTGTGTCAGGAATCCAATTAGACATAGCAGGGGTCATAACTCTGCCAATCCGTTTTTCTAGGTCCATTAAAGCATTTCTGGGGGATTTCTACACAGTCAAGGCATTTTCATTGCCAGTGGACGGGTTACTTAGTCTGGCCACTTTAAGTCAGAACAACATTAACGTTCAGCCACGAAATCAAACAATCACGCATAATTTTAAAAACATATCTTTGAATGCTAACTTCACATCCATTGCTTACTTCAGGTGTTCGTGTAACAACCGCCTCGACAGGCTCGAAGGAGTCTTTAGCAGAGAAGCAAATAGTTATGGAGTCACTCCATGAAACACCACCTAATAACTAAAAGGACATTTCTAATGAAAGTAGCCAGAACTGGATTCTAACGCCTGCTGTGTTAACTGGTGTACAACGGTTACATCGCCAGGAACTAACTGGAGTCACAGTACGTTTGCCAAATGTGAATGAAGGAACAGATGCTGTGTGTCTGAGTGAAAATTCACGAGTGAGAGGTTTGTCACTTGAGTCTACCTTAAACACAGTCAGATTAGGTAGTCTCACAGATGCCCTCGTTATCAATAGAACCGGGGACCCATAACGTTAAGAAAGGGATGTTGTTTAGGGGAATCGAACGAAAAATCACATATTGTAGACAAAGTAGCGTTAATAGCACCACACGTGAAAGTAGTCGATATTCCTCAAGGCAAAAGTGATCTTTTAGAATTACTAGCTGAGTTCAAGGATAACATATCTCTACCTGGAGAACCCTAAGGTAAAACAACGGTGACAAATCATCATATTCCATTGAAGGCGGTCACTTACCCAATCTACATCCCAGAATATAGACTAACCCACAGCCGAAAGGTAGTCCAACAGATGGTAATCCAACCTTCCTCATCACTAGGGCCCGGATAGTTATGCATTTGCATATGAAATATGCAAATGCATATTTTGCGTGATTTCTATGATAAGTGCATATTACCTAGATAACTGCATATAAATGCATATTTTGGTAAAATATTCATCTGGCAGTATCTCTTTGTTGCCACTGAATGAGCACACGTGGTACTGGGAGGTGAGGTGAGGTGTGGTTAGGTGAAGTGAGGTGAGGTCACGTCGCTTTAATCTGTCGTTTCCACACCTGGTCATGACTCATTGGACTAGTGAGTTAGTCAGTCAGGAGCAGTGCTGCTGTGTGGAGCTACTCTCTTCTGCTGCTCGTGAAAATGCCGAAAGTACAAAGAAACCAAAATGAAGTGCTGAGATCATATGTAAAGGAATTTGATGCATTTACTACTGATGGAAGTGTACTGTTTTGTAAATATTGTGAAGCACCAGTGACAGCGAGCAAGAAATTTCAAGTCCAACAACACCTTAAAACAAGCAAGCACATCCGACTCGAAGCTGTTAAGTCCAATAGTGCACAAAAGGAGCAACAACTACTTCTTGCATGTTCCAGTAAGTCAGGGCCTGATCGTTCCCAGTTCAACGCAGATTTGTGCAAGGCATTTGTTTCAGCGGATATTCCATTGCATAAACTGAATAACAAGTGCCTAAAGTCATTCCTGGAACAGTATACTGGAAAAAAGGTGCCTGACGAATCAACATTACGTAAGAACTATGTTTCACAATTGTTCAAGGACACGATGGAAATCATAAGGAGAAAGGCTTGTGGAAAGAAAATATGGGTGTCACTCGATGAAACCACTGATGTTGAGCAACGGTGTATTGTGAATCTTATTTTTGGTGTGTTGGGAGATGAAACAGAGCGAGGCAAATACTACCTAGTGAATGTTGGTGTACTATCTAAAGTCAACCACTCCACTGTTGCTGGTTTCTTCAACGATTCTCTGCAATTGTTGTGGCCAACGAAGTTAGAGTATGAAAATGTTCTTTTGGTGTGCACTGATGCTGCACCTTACATGTGCAAAGCAATGAATGGACTGCAAGTATTGTATCCAAAAATGATCCATGTGACCTGTGTGGCCCATGGTCTGCATTGTGTAGCAGAACTGGTTAGGTCAAAATACCCAGATGTAAATCAACTGATAGCCAACGTCAAGAAAATCTTTCTCAAGGCACCTTCTCGAACTTTATAAGTGACATTTTTTGGTACATATTTGCATGCATATTTCATAGTTTTTTTAGTGCAAAACTATGAAACTCGCCTTTATTCCTAGTTCCCAAGAAAGATGGGGGATGGAGACCAGTCATAGATTTTTGACTAGTCAACCAGGCAACTGTACCAGACAGGTTTCCAATGCCTTTCCTACTGACTTACTACAGTCTCTAGGGAAAGACAACGCCGTTTTCAGTACCCTAGATTTATTTAGCGGGTACTAACAAATTCCCTTACATGGGGAATCCCGCGAGGTAACTACGTTCATTACACCAATAGGACATTTCGTAATTCATAAGAATGCCATTTGTCCTAAGAAATGCGCCGCTAACATTTCAAAGAATGATAAATACCTTGTTTGTTGCAATTATAAGTAACACAGTCTATGCCTATCTAGATAATCTTATTAGAGTAAGCAAAGACTTAAAAAGCCATTTAAAGAAATTACGAGAAGTTTTCACAAAGCTGCAAATAGCTGGATTTAAAGTGAAACTTTCCAAATGTGAATTTCTCAAATCCAAAATCCAATTTCTCGGTCACTTAGTGGATGGCAATGGTATACACACAGTAGATTACAAGGTAAAGGCGGTGAAGCAATTCCCTTGTCCCAAGAACACTGATCGACTTCGTAGTTTCCTAAGCTTTTCAGGATACTACCGTTCCGTCATTGAAGGTTATGCCAAATTAGCCTCACCACTCACTAAATCCTCAAAAAGGATGTAGAGTATACATGGAATAAAGAACAAGAGGACAGTTTTAATGCCCTCAAGAGCTCCTTAATGAACGCTCCAGTGTTGGCCTTTCCGGACCACACAAAACCATGTGTCTGGCCTAGGCTTAGGAGCGGTGCTCATGCAAACTGGTCATCGAAGAAAATGGCGCGTAATAGCATATGCCAATCGCACCCTCAACGATGCAGAAACACTTTATTCAGCTACGCACTTGGAAGCATTAGCTGCAGTGTGGGCTGTCAAGCATCTTCGGGATCTCATTTTGGGATATGCGATCACAATCCACACAGATCATGTGCTTGTAACAGAACTATTTCATGGGAAGAAATTATCAGGGAGTTTAGCTCGCTGGTATCTGCCCATACAAGAGTTCGCACCCGACTTCAAGTATTTGCCGGGCCGTGCAAACGTGGTAGCTAATTCGCTATCTAGACACATAGCTCTTGACACGCTACTACCTACGTTCATCTTGTCACAGTTAAGGGCGGAACAGTTACAGAAACCACTGTGGTCCAAGGTTATATATGCCTTAGAATCGAGAGATGAGGTAAAAGTGCCCAAATTACTTCTTCCACTCTCACAGTTGGAGCTGCGGCACGACAAACTATATCGCTCAGTGAAAACACAACAAGAATCAATCTCTCAAATTGTTATTCTTACATTACTAAAGGAAAACATCCTCGCCCTCTTCCATGATGCACCCCAAGCTGGGTATCCAGGGCGAGACAGATATCTAACAGAAAATAGACGAAAATATTATTGGAAGACTATGAGGACCGACATCGAGCATCACATTGCGAAATGCTTATATTGTGCAAAAAATAAGGGAACAACGATGGATCCTGCTCCAATCTTAGAATAACCGACGCCGGAACATCCATGGGATACAGTTCCGATCGATTTATTGCAACTACCAAAAAGCCACCAAGACTCTAGTTAAGTACTTGTCTGCATTGACCACTTCTCTAGATTTGTGGTACTCGCACCATTGCAGAACAAGTCGGCCGAATCAGTGGCTCATGCATGAGTCACTCAAATTAACTGTCCTTTTTCTACCCCTAGAGTGATACTCTCAGATAACGGGACAGAATTTAAGAATCAACTCTTAACTGCAATATGTCAATATGACACCAAACAAATCTTCCCTACCGCCTACCATCCATCTTCAAATGGGTTGGTCGAGCGTACAAATAGAAAAATTCTTGAAATTCTCCGACATGTGATGAATCCAATGCATAGTTCGTGGGAGGACTGGCTTCCACAAGTTGCAGCGTCCATCAATGGATCTATATATAGCTTTACAGGCAAATCGCCATACTACATAATTTACGGTACCGACAAACGCTTGCCATATGATCTACTAGCAGGAACCCCATAACTTGTGTACAACATGGATGACTATGCCAAGAAGCAAATCAATGTTTTCACAAGTATCCATGGAAAAGTACGAAAACACTTAGCAGCCTCACGTGCTGAAATGATCTGCAAGCAACATTAAAAAGGTAAGCTAACAACTCTAGAAATAGGAGATAAAGTAATGATAAAAGCGCCGGAACGCATATCAAAACTCTCGCCTAAATTCACAGGTCCATACGTGATTACAGCGAAAAGAACATGGAAACAAATTCCAGGTAGTTGAGCCAACGTCAAAAGTTAGATATAATACATGTAGATAGAATGAAAATGATTAGCAGAGACTTAGTAGGGACTCCTAATGTAAATCAAATACATTGTAATTCTACTACAACAGATGTTCAACAAAATCTAACAATAGACAATACATATCGTCAAAAACTACGATCAGCAAACAAAGATCGTTAATTATCCTCACCTCTTTCAGACATGGCTTGGATATCACTTCTCCTGTTGGTCTGGAGTGTGGTGACAACAGCAGCATCCCCAGCAGATGCCGTTGAACCCGGAGCGTTAGTTGCCCCACTAGGCAAAGTACTTGTGGTCAAAGACGTTGTCACCGTCAAGTACGAGCTCCATGGTTTAATGCGCATGCCAGTGCACCTGAGGTCAATAATTGTCCATATTGAAACAGCTATGCAAACCCTGCAAGATTTCGAACAACAATCTACAATCCCTACAACACTCCGACAGACCATCTCACTGCAGAACGACCGTATGAATAGTCTACTGAAACGAGTAAATTATTTCCAAGGAAAGCTCCCTATATCTTCTGAAGACATCGGGAAGAATGTACATTCTCAGCGGCGTGAAAAACGTGGTCTCTTTAATTTTGTTGGTTTAATAAGTAACACCCTGTTTGGTACGGCAACCGCCGAAGATGTGGCCAAACTAGGGAACAGAATGAATGCAGTTTCAGAAGCGGTTAAAACAAAACTAATCAACTAACACTCGTTGTCCAGGGATTCACACGGTAAGAATCGACACTGGCATGGCTACTCAGCTTTACAGAATATGCATGCAGCTGAAGCCTTTGTACAAGCTTTCATAGACACTAAGAGTAGACTCATAGATGATCTGGTATTGATGCACAGTTGTTGCCAGCTGGTCAACTTATTGCCGCTTTACATATAGCTGGAACTAAATATCATCTAACTCCTATCTTTTAGGAGCATGAAGTGGAATACTATTACCCCTTATTAGAGGCAACCTTAACACATAAGGAAATACTAATACACATTCCCCTAAAATCACAAAATAATTTTGATGCATGGCACTTGAAACCATTTCAATTGAAAGCGAATGACGATCTTTCAATTCAGAACAAACAAAATCCGTCAATAATGTGCAATATTTCTATTTCCCAAATCAAACCAGTGTGATACTTATATGCCTGGAAGTAGGTAAACATTTAGTAGTGGAAGGTTATCATATAGCACCAGACTATTGTGAAATTAGCAGTAATGCAATCACAACCTTGCCTACTCTCCATCATCTTGCATTTGTCACAAACATTACTTCTGAACTGGTACCCAGACCATTTTTTTCTGAATATAAATTTCATCAGTCTTCATATTGTATCTAATAAGCTTAAACTTATATCTTATATTAATGAGACACGGTTTCCTGACTTACAGGATTCTCTTCCTTTATATTTATTTTATGGTGTAATCTTACCTGGTTTCATTATACCTGCCATCATATTTATCAGTTCCATCATTATTATGATAATTTGTTACAAAAAGATTTTTCTAAGTACACAATAATTTCTAAGAGGACTTTTCGGAAGGAATTGGAAAAGCATGTGCAAGTAAAAAAAGTTTAGCTAAAGCACAGTTTATTACAAGGTTAGTACACCTAAGATTTAAACCGCGAGGACTTGGTTGGAGGTGGTCGAGCGGTGTAACAGCACCATTTGCATTATATGAATATTCACCCAAACAGATAACACCAAATTATTCACTAAGTTATTCAACAAAGACTCAGTTGATCATGTTATACATGCTGAGTCGATAATTTCATCAGGAGTCGAGCGATGTGAAGCTTACTAATCACAGCAGCCGGCTTCCCTTCTTTAAAATATTGGTGTGTGATATAAAAACATCTATCATAGACAAGCAAATTAACACATTAAATACGAACAACCACAGCCTAAATTAACCTAAACCTTAAGCAGAGCTTTACCATACACTTGAAAAGTACAAAAGAATAAACCACTAGATGTATGATAGTTATTTTGTGGGTCCCTTTTTTCTGACCTGACCTGGCTAGTCAGGTCACCACCCTTCTCTTAAGCTCCTCTACGTGTGTGTTGGTGTGGGGATTAGTGGATGTCATCAATATGACCTGACCTCATGTTTTTAAGGTCACCTTGTATATTTAAGCCTCTCTCTGTCCATGTAATCCAGTTGCTTCTGAAGATGTCTTGAATAAAGACGAAAGCTAAGGTACTCCGTTGTTTCCATTTTCCCGTGTGATTTTATCAAGATTTTCTTATCCACGTTTCTTTTCAATATTGTGATTTACATGAAATATATATACATTTATATATATATATATACATATATATATATTATTTATATATATATATATATATATATATATATATATACACACATATATATATATATATATATATATATATATATATATATATATATATATATATATATATATATATATATATATATATATATATATATATATATATATATATATATATATATATATATAACCGGTCGGAAGGGGAGTTTTCTTCTCACTTGACTTGGGGTTTATTATTATTAGATGGTAATTGCAGCGGAAGCGCCCCTTGGAGAAAAAACCCGAACCCGCACAAAACACACTTAAATTTACTAACAAAATGAATTCTCCGTGACCCGTGAAAGGATAGCACCTGTGATTGCGGTGAGAGAGACGCACTGTAAAATTTAGACACTTCTATTCCTTCCAACACTACAGACACAATCAATAATGGTACACCAACATATGCGCACCTCTTGACCTGGCTTAAATCACTACTCTGGGGAATAAAAGTTATACATGATATGGAAATTATTAGAAACTTAGAAAATGCCTCATTAGACAACAATAAATTCAAAGTATTAAGAATATGTTGCTTGCACACATGAACGGGCCTTAAGGGCTTTCAACAAAATAATGTTCATCACTGAGAAAATGGTTTAGAAAATAGAAATTATTAACTCCACCATGAATAGGCATTAAGGGTGCTCAACAAAATTATGTTACACCAACAGATGAGCACCTCTTAACCTGGCTTAAGACACTACACTGGGGAACAAAATTTATACATGATATTGAAATTATAAAGAAATATTAAATGCATTAAAAGAACTAAATCAACAGTATTACTTACAACATAGAGGATGAACCTTATCTGAAAAACAGTTCCCTCATTATCTGACATCAATTAGTGACACATAGACATAAAAACAATACTATCAAAATTATTTAAGAAATATTAACTACACACAGCAAGACAATATAAGTGACTGAAAAAATATTATTACTATATTAAGAAGTTATTGAGTCCATCAATACCTGTGAAAACATGCTCCTTAACCTCACACATAGGTTCCATATGCACCCATAATTTCTTAAGGCACAACCAAGCAGGCATCCGTATTTTAAGGCACAAACAAGCCCTTCTCAACCTTGGAAAATGTACCTCTAAGTACCCACTAGACACTTGGTCTCAGTGTGTAACCATTCATCACTCAGTTAGCCTCATTTTACACTCAGTACATCCATGAAACGAAAGGGAGTGGGCAAATTAGACCTTGTACAGTTGAGAGGAGCTTTAGCTTCCCTTTAGTAAAAGGTTTTCACTATACTGCTTGAAGATATGTGATATTGTGAGCCGAGGTAGAGGAGATCTGATGACCCCCAAACGATCGTCAAACGGGGACAGACGATGGTCCC
This sequence comes from Homarus americanus, assembly GCF_018991925.1. Lineage (NCBI taxonomy): Eukaryota > Metazoa > Arthropoda > Malacostraca > Decapoda > Nephropidae > Homarus > Homarus americanus. The sequence goes on along the minus strand of NW_024730144.1, from coordinate 73,788 downwards.
ACGTCGTTAGTTGTACACCCAGACAGTTGGTTTCACTCCAATTCTCACCATACTCAACCGAGTGGGCTCAACTCAGGTGAGTGGACGTGTACAGTTCGTGGACGTTTCATACCGCGTGGGCTCTACAGAAACCCTGCAACAAACCCTCTGTTAGCTATTGTCTCACATCACCGTCACTCACTCATTGTTTGTTCCTACCGCCCTATCTAGCTCTGTCTGAGATTGAATAAAACTCGCTTGTTAATACTGATGTTAAATGACTGAAGGAACCAGTTCACGTGGTCGTCTCTCCTGGGTACAACACAGGGGTGGTCCTGTCTGTTTGACCACTGCCTCACGACTGAGCTAGCCACTCGCTCCTATAAGGCGTGTATTTTGGCCTTGACTTATTCACGCATAACAAATAGCTTAATTAGGACTTATGCAAAATTTTCAGACTGGGAAACGATCTATAATAACTTTTAATTTTATAACTGATATTTCATTTCATAATTCACGTCCAAATTAAGTCGCCAGAGTATACTTAATATTACATAGGCACAGTTCCCTAAATTCTCACTATGGTTGTGGGAGCGTCACTCTCACTCAGACGACCTTGAAAGACTCAGTATCGCCAATATGGTATTGCCTCTTTAAATATCACACTGAAATTTCTGAATAGTACAATGAAACTAAATGTACTTTATCAAATTAATGTAGATACAATTCATGAAGTTAAGGGACAATTATAAAATTTAAAGTTAATGTGAATAGTTTCTCAGTCTAAATATGTTACGTGTGTCCCAAAGAAACTATTAGTAATAAGCAAAAGATGACGTCATTGGGTAAAGGCAGGGGAGCGCCCTGACGCATGCCGACGCTGACCGGTCCCAGTCAGTCCCGGTCATCCACCTAGGCAGACGTCATCCACGTGTATCTGCCAAGGAAAACGACCACGTGGCCTCGTCCCTTTCCGAGCACGTTTCATCAGTGTTGCAAGTAAGTTTTTTATTTGATCTCAGACAGTGTTTAGAAAGGGTGGAGAAAAATTTAACAGTAGCTAACAGAGTGTTCCTTTTGCAGGGTTCTGAGAACCCACTCGGTTGGCCGGTGGTTGGTCGGTGTTTAGTGGTCGTATAGCTGGCAACGCACGAGGTGAACAGGTGTCCCTGACGACTAATTATGTGGGACCAGCATCCGCACTTTGGTCAGGGGTCGATCTGGTTCATCAAATCTCCCCACCTTGGTTCATACAACACCACATCTCTTCACTCAGTCAGTGAAAAATCTTACAAACGGGAAAGTAGAACCCCTCCCTCAGCTGGGCAGGGTTCACCGGGTTGTATTCTGAACTGGCCTAACTAGGCAGGCTGACGGTCACTCTCTTCCTGTTCATGAAGTACTGGGGGTAAACTGAGTGCGGACTGAGTGAATGAAAGGTCACACACTGGGACCGGGAGTTCTAGTGGTTACATAGAGACATTCATCTCGCCAGTATTGGGTGTATGTGATTAAAATTACCAAGTCCAGGTGTGTAATCAACTCTCCTCATGGTTGATTGCACACGTGGGACGTAGGGGTTCCTCTTCAAAGTTGGTGAAAGGCTGTAACACCTTAAAGTATGGGTGTAATCTGAACATATGTGTGAAGCATGTTACGGGTGATGGTGGTAAGATGTGATTAAGATAGCCAAGTCCAGGTGTGAGATCAACGTTTCTCATGGTTAATTGCACACGTGGGACGTGGAAGTTCCTCTCCAAAAGTTTGTGAGAGGCTGTTAGTGCCTTAAAAGTACGGGTGCATTCTGAACCTATGTGTGAAGCATGTTATGGGTGTTGGTGGAGAAATACACTCATGACTCCTGAAGTCTAGAGAGAGTAATGAAAAAAGCCCTTAAGGCATGTTCATCAGTGCAAGTAATATTTTTTAATGTTTTATGTGCCACTAAGTGATGTAGGATGTACGAAATAATTGTTTCAGATGAGTTCCTCGTTCTGGTGTCTGTTCTGGTGTATGTAGTATTGCTGTATTAGTAGTCCTCTTCAGATGCAATTAATATATATTAATAATGTTTTTGATACCATGTGTAACTTTTTTTCCCATTGTAGTGTTGTAAGCCACGCTAAGAAGTACTCTAGTGCTTGTGTATAATTATTGATTCTGTTTGTAGTGTTGGAAGGAAGTTCATCTTTTACCAGTGCGTCTCATTAACCCCAATCACAGGTGCTAGCTTTCCACGGTCACGGTTTTTATTTAATTGTGTTTGTGCTGGTTCGGGATTTTCTCTGAGGGGCGCTTCCACTGCATTACCATCCAATATAACTAACAAAAAAACAGTAACTGATAGTGAGATTATTTCGGACCGGTTACATATACTGTATATATATATATATATATATATATATATATATATATATATATATATATATATATATATATATATATATATATATATATATATATATATATATATATATATATTAGGTGGTCCAAAATATCACATATTTGTATTAATGTTTTCTCCACAAGGTTTATTTTTTGTCCATTAGGTACAAATGCATCCCAGAAAAAAATTGGGATCATTTAGCATTTAGAGGTTGTTCAAATGTCCTCTTTTTTTCTGAGTATTTAATAATGTAATAAGGATTTTTCGGCTAGATAAACACATTATAAACACATTGTTCTTTATTCAAAGCAAAATACAATTATAAGTTTACAAATGCAAACCCAAGTAACCCCAGAAACACCAACACACATTCTTACTTGCATCCTTCATCATAGCAGCTTTGCTTGCCGTTGGTGAACTTCAAGGATGAGCCGCAACAAATCCGGGTAAAAGGTACTGCTTTGGTCCTCATTTTGCGTTATAGACTCATTATAACGCCTCTATGAGTATAATTGCCCTCTGCGCTGTCATTCGATTACCTTCATATTTATCGCACGATCTCTCACAGACAAACACTTCATCGTCTTTCCATGTTTTGGGGATCCTTACCAAGAACAGTTGCGCTCTTTCTTTGCCATTCAGTGTAAGAACATCAAAATATCTTAATGCACGCTCAGCAACAAATGAGGCCACATTACTGACATAGAACAGATAGGACAATACGCCTTGAAAAAGTCTGCTTTTGGGTAACCTCAGTTTTTGAACATATTCTTCTTTGAAGTTTCAGTATCGAACTGTTATCAAATAAGCTAGACCAGACAAGACAAGTTCTGAGATACTGTAGATGCTGCTAATTGCTGCTTGTTGCAGGTGCAACTTTCTCATGAGGATATTCTTTAAAACCTTCATTAGGCTGCAAATCATTGAATGGAGCCTGAACAGCCATTGTCAAGCCAGAATCTCACATACATTATGCTTCCACAAACAAAGCCAGAAGTTGTGTGACATTGTTTTCTTCCCCAAAAAGGATAATGTGAATTGATGTTTGAAATGAGACAGATTTTTGAGAGACATTCACCATCTTGCAAATGTGTAGACCAGGAACTCAAAGGAAACTTACTTACCTGGCAGTCCATCAAGAAACAAAAGAGCTTAGGTTCTCCAGAAACTCCCCTATAATCATCTCGTGGCTGATTATTCCCTGCAGGACAGCTGGGCAATGGTTCACACCCTTCCTTAGAATTCTGAAGTATCACTGGGTCCTCAAACATGCTTCTGGGTGCTGAACGAAGTCATTGAGCCGAAAATGGACCTCCACTGCTTTTAAAGGCTTAAACAGAATAGTCTCAGGACTTGAATGCTGACCCACAGATCAAACTGAAGACATCGTCATATATAATTTCTAAAGTACATGGTGTCTGCA
>NW_024730144.1:0-65000 GCF_018991925.1 Homarus americanus | reverse complement strand
GGAGGTGGAGACGAAAACTGGAGGATTTGACAATAATTCCTGGAGGGCGGCGTAGTCGGGAACCGAGTTGCTGACACTGATCCCATTGGTGAAGTCGTCGACATATTTCCAGTGAGAAGAGGTTTCTCTTACCGCAGCATTGATAAGCATAAGGAAGCAGAGTGGTCTCCTCTCGGTGTCTTGGGGGACGCCACAGGTGAATGACTGGAAAGTGGAGACAGCCCCTCGGTATGGCGTCAGTCACAAAGGAAGCCTATAAGCCATGGTATAAAACGTCTTCGAAACCCAAGGTCGAAGCTTTGTTGATTATTAAATTGTGGTCGACTAGGTCAAATGCTTTGGTGAAGTCAATGAAGGCGACAGCCACAGACGTCTTTCGTTTTTCCAGATGATGGTATATGTAGTCGAGACAGCTGACAAGACAGTGAGTGGTGGAGGAAGTTTTCATGCTTGCAATATTAGCATAAGCCCAGTCAAACACGACACGCCCGCAGATTAAGCTGGGTATTAGAGTGATGACAATGGGTCGTGGATCATTTAAGGATTATGGGATGGTTGACTTGGGAACTGGTGACACATATGAGGTCTTCCATTCAGCTGGGCATTTTGCTTGGCTGGGGGAAGCATTGATGATGTGGAAGAGGGGTTTCAGCTAGTTCCGGCGAGAAATCCTTGTAGAGTTTCAGTGGTAAATCAATGGGGTAGTGGAGCACTTTAACTACAGTTTGTCCAGACGTTTTGCTACTTCAAATTCTTATATTAAGTCAGTGGGAAACGGGGCTGGTAGGTAAGCAGGGAGACTGGCTGTGTAAAGCCGGGGAGCGTCTTGCATATAGTTGCGAAATGATTCTTTGATTGCTCAGCTGCGTCACCATTAGTAAGATGGCTAAGGAGCGGGACGGGTGTCTTATTGTTTAGTCCACAGAGTACTTTAAGCTTATCATACCATTGACTGATGTTGGCCTGCTTCAGGTGTTGCAACTTGATTGGGTAGTGGGACTTCTTTGCAGTGCACATTTCGTGGATGACTTGGTTGCGGAGAGTCCTGTAGCGGTTGCATAAGTCTTTTGATCCGAGGTGTGATCCAGGGCAAACCAGCTGAATGTGATCTGATGGACTTCTCGGGGAAGAAGTGGTGGTGTTGGTATAATTTATCCATTTGTTGTCCACGTCATTCACACTAAGTACTTCAGTCTAGGGATGGCAAACCATCCACTGACTGAATAGACGCACTGCAGAGTCAGTAATCGGCCTGCAGGTCTTGATGCAGGGTCTCTCCATTTGGCTGATAGTGGGATCTGGAGACCAGAAAACTGAGAGGTGCATGCCACACCCGATAGGAGGCACTGGTTGAGGTGGTTGTTACTGGTCCGCTAAGTCAGCTAAGATAAGTTCAAGGGTGTTTTGGAAGTTCACAGCTTGTGATAGTATCAGCTGGTCCTGAATATCAGTGGTGTAAATTTAGTTATAATCCCCACATAGCACTAGCTTGGCACCTGGGTACCTAAATCTGAGGTGGTCTGGGGTGGTAATGAGGTGATTGATAAGAGTATCTCTAGTGGGTGAGCGAGGCGGGTGGTATACCACACAGTATATGATAGAAGCAGTGTCGCGTGGGTGGGCAAGTAACAAAACACTTACCCATAATAGCTCCACATCAGCTGGGACTAAAGCATCTAGGCGTGACGGGAGTAGGTCATCTAGACAGAAAAGGGCAACGCCCCCTCCACGTCCATGTGAACGAAGCTTATGAAAGAGTTGATATTCCTCAATATGGTACATTTCAGGAACAAATTGCCAAGCTTCGCATATGGCAACGACGTTGGCTGCGACTAATCGGACCGTGGTTGCTATTTCGTCGAATTTATTAGCTAGGGAAGTGATATTGGAGAACAGTAAGAAGGAGAGACTGTACCATATTCGAAGAACTTTAGTGTATTGGTGCAGGCTGTCAGGCATAGATTTCTCTGGTTTTCTAGTGGAGGTGGTGGTCCTTATGGGCTTCTGTTTATGACATCCTTGTCTACGGCTACGAGCATGGAATATGTTCAGTGATTTTAGTTATGCAATAACACTGCCATCAGGATAACCGTTACCTTGCTGTAGAGGTTTAGACTGTACAAGGGGCGTATGGAGTATGTCACTGGTGGATATCTCTTGATATCTGTGGTGGTGGGCGGACGAAAGTGTTTTTCGCGTTGGCCATAAAATTAATGGCGGCACTTTGAGGGCCACTGACACTGGTAGACATCTGTTAATATTTGTCTAGTTGTAAACACTGTGAGTCCTTGTCTTTGGCTCTTAAGGGGTCACCAACACAGTACCCACGGTATATGTAAATACTGCGGTGGTCCTTGTCATTGGCACTTTGAAGGTGACCGACAAAGTGCCCACGGGTATTATCCTGCTGTGAAACACGCTTGTTTTTATGTTTATACTTGGAAAACTCTATCAGATCACTTTTTGGCAACCAATCATTGCACTGATCACTTGAATGTTCTGGTGATAAATCCCGGTGTAGTGAGGTTGGTAAGGAGTTGGATATAGCAGGGGGCAGGGCCTGGTTGCCATTCATGAGCGCCTACAGGACACGTCTTGTCTCCCTCAGGGCTGACTGTGTGTGTGTGTATGTGTCTGTGTGTTGGTAAAGGCAGTTTGAAAAGTCTGGTAATTTAACAGATCTTCCCAGATCAGGACGGCCTAAACTGACCAGCGCAGCAGACGACGCGAGGATTGGGGCAGACTTTCCCGACCAGCCTTTTCCCCAATGCAGTGGCCACTTGGAGGTCTCAGCTAGAACAGTTAGGCGACGACTCCATAGAATTGGGATCCACCACAGGGTCTCTGCTGGGCTAGAAGAACAATACCAGGTTGGGAGACTACGGTTCACTGATCATTATGTGGGGAAGGACCTGGACTTCTGAGCAACCACGGTCGTCTTCACTGCTGGAGACCTGATAACACCCACTACAACCGGCAACATATTTTTCAAGAAGCCGAAAGAGGCCACGTGACCGTAAACATGTGGGGCTGGATCAACCTCAACAATGTGGGTGAGTTGGCAGATATAATATGTTTTTTTTTTTATTCTCTTGAGAGGTAACATGTTTTGTTCCTTTCCTCATGTGAAACACTTTTATTTCACCAAATATTTAATACACAATTCAACTTAAAAGTTTACTCGAACCAATTGTATCAATTGGAACGCAGAACAAACTCCCAAACAATCTACGCTTAAACTGTGTGTGTGTCCACATCGTGTTTTCTGTTATCTTTTAAATTACCCTAGAACCCTGTAATATGTAAAGTTAATATCTCAAATGTAGCACTTGATTATACGAAACATTGTGACACTGATGAGTAGGAACGAAAAGAAAAATTTACTTGAGAGCTTTCCTCCTCCCGCCCTGCTGTCTGGAACCATCCAACCCTCTCTCCTATCTGGAACCTTCTGTGCTACGACTTGGAGTTAAGTATTTCTTTATGCAGCGATTTTTTTATACCCGTCCTCCTGACACTCACAGAAGACAACTCATATCATCGATACATGGTGTAGTTCAAAGAGGATGTGCACACAGACACGCCATAAAATGGATTGTTCACATGATTGAGGGGTCTAGCAGACGGTTGTAGCGCGGCGTGTGTCATAGCTGGATGATCGTCGTACTCGATTCCGAGTGACAGAAGGTAGTAGTAGTAGTAGTGTGTGGGGAGGCATTTCGTCTGTGCTCGTAAATGCCTGGGTTCTCGTCATTCAATTTAGGTCGAAATAATTATTAATGGTAATCATTGGTTTGTTCCTGACATTGCTGGCAACATGGCAATCTAGGCATGAAACGTGCCCTTTAAACGACAGAGCGATGCTTAGACTATGGGCCCGGTAGTTCCACCATATGTGAACACACATGGCGCGTGTCTCCGACGATGCAACGTAACCAGATAAGCCAAAACTGCCTGACACAGGATTTTTGACCGGGACTGTACATGTACGTACACAATTACAAGCGGGTGTGTACATTTTTTAATATCGACCTTAACTTCTATTCACCAGATCTCAGCAAAACCTAAAATGATAAGAAAAAAATGTACGCTATAAACAAAAACATCGTCTTTTAGTTCGACCAACAGAACCTAATTACTAAACCATCCAATTAGCGCCAATGCAACGAGAGTAAAAGATCTATCGTAACTAGGTCCTATTCAAGAATACTCCTCATCGGAGCCTGTCAATTTGTTTCAATAAGGGAGCCCATTCATGGTATAATTGCATTAGCTGTCAATAGATGGCGCGGGTGGACGTGTAAAATAAATTTTAAATTTGGACTTAATCCACATTATTTGAATGGTAAACATTGTATTTAGATAGAATCCGGCCTTTATTTGGGGAGAAAAATATTTTAATATTAGTATTAGTATTAGTCAAAAACATTGATATTGCAATAGAAAAAAATATTTGGGCATAAATATATACTGTATAGAAACAGTAGGTGTAAGATGTAAACAGACATATATGTATGAATAAATAGACTGGCATATAACTATAGACACATTTTTTTAGGAATATATATAGAAATTTATTGTGGCATAAACAAAAGCTTCTTTGGGTATAAACAACTAAATTTTGGTCTAATAAGGTACAAATACACAGATCTATTTGGGAGAAAAACCTTCTAATTGATACATTATTACGTATAAACAAATTTATTTACGTATTAATATTTGTTTTCTTCAGATAGCCGCACTCTTTGAGATATAAGCACATGTATACAGGTATAAACACAATTATTTAGCTTTAAACACAATTGTCGAATTACACATTTCATGAAGTATAAAATGAAAGAGGTCCCTAAACAAATGCAGATGTAACACACTATACACAAGGCGACTGAGTGGCCTGCGCTCCACTCGACCGACTACACCTCTCCAAATGTAAAGCGTGGTATCCATTTACAGCTGGGTGAACTGGGAGTGTCCTGTAAGCCTATCAGCGACCCATACAGGCGAGCATTGTACCCACTTAACCGCCATACCCATTATAAATTATTAATGACTCATAGCCAAGCCTTGCTGGATGTATTTGCTCGGAGGACTGTGGAATGTGGTCTCATAATATCTGTTGACAAGACGAGGGTCCTCAATCCTCGTCCTGCTCTCCCACTGCCTCTTGACTTTAACATTAACAGCATGCCCTTGGAACTATGTAGCTCTTATAAATATCTTGGAATTTGTGTGAATGATGCAAACTTTGTTGGCAACCTTCCTGTCAAACTAATACAGCACATTAAACCCCTCAGAACCCTTGTTGGCAAGGGCTATGGAATTAACATCACCTATGTTCGTACTTTCTATCTTCACTTCATTCGTTCTATAGTTGACTATCATGCTCTCCATCTTGTGACTATTCCGCCTAAACAACTCAACAGCCTTGAGGTGGAGCAAAATGAAGCCATGCTCATCATTCTAGGATGCCCCAAATCAACCAGAATTGTAAACATGAGGAAAGAGGTCGGAGTGCCCTCCCTATCTGAGAGGATAGCTCTACTTAATACCATGTTTTGTGTCAAAGTTTTGAAGAACAATGGTCCCAAAACCACAGCTCAAACTGAGTTGATGTTCTATCTAAGTAATCCCGACTATCTCGCTAACCTTCCACAAAAGACTCTCTTACGGGCGTGGCTTCATAAAAGTGTTGCAGATCTCTAGAAACTGAATGTCCCAATCACCCCAGACGAACCTATTAATGCCATTCCTCCTTGGCTGGATATATCAGTTCCTATTAATTTCACTCCTGTTGGTAGTAGGCAAATGTTAAACACAGATGTGATGAGAGGTGTCGCACTAAAAACTTTTAACAGACACATAGAGAGTATTAAATCAAGTGAATGTTATGCTTTTACTGATGGTTCTGTGCAGACAAACACAGGTAGAACAGGCTGTGCAATTGTAATATACAAAGAAAAAGAGATGATAGTGTCAAACAAGCAAAGGCTGAACAACTGGGCCAGCACAACACAAACTGAACTATGTCCAAAGTTGTATGTGATATTAAATGAAACGTGATAACTGCCAATGAGAACAACTCTCGTATCGAATTTGTGTGGATTCCGTCCCATGTTGGAATTAGGTATCATGACCGTGCTGATAGACTGGCCAATAAGGCATGTAAGAAAGAAAATGTTGACCGTGACCTTGGCCTGTCCAATGCTGTACTTAAAAACATTCAAGTCGGAATCACGAACTCTGATCTAGAAGAAATGAGAAATGCAAAGAGACCTGGCAGCTGTAGCATTAGTAAATAAGACAAATTTTGTAACGAGAGGTATCGGTATGGCCAGCATAAGGATAGAACCAGGCAATGTGATGTAGTCGTGGCCAGAATTAGGATAGTATACAGACACATCTGGCAAGTTAGTAACGCTGTACCCATACCGGAACACTCAGCATGTAAACTTTGTTATAAACCTTTAAAGTATACACTTGAACACTATATTATTGAATGTGACACTGTCAAAGACTTCAGGCCACCTGGCTTATTGTATCATGAACTTTGTAATTACTACATCGAATAAGGGGTGCTTGGGGACATTCTTGCTGTTTATCCCAAATTTCCTAGCCCACACTCATTAGTCTTCATTTAGAATATGACGTCTAATGTATATGAACCACTGTCTTGCATGGCAGCGAACAGTGACATCACCCACATGACTCTGACCTATATATATATATATATATATATATATATATATATATATATATATATATATATATATATATATATATATATATATATATATATATATATATATATCGTTACACCGTCTCTTAATTTACTTTAATAACCAGGTTCTAGGCGTAACCAAACAAAAACAAAGTGAAGTAAATCAAAAGGGAATAAAAATTAATAAAGTAAACCTTTAAGAATTTAATTTAATTAAATATTAACACAATAAAGAGCCTCATAGGCTGTCACAACAAATTGATTCACTATTGAAACCTTTGAGACACACGTGATACAAAACATCAAAAGAATAAAAATATAGCTTTGGATTATGTTAACACTACATAAACATATAAATTAACTAACACTGAAATTAACTAACGTGAAACACTGAATTACTTAAATATAACTAAGCAAGCACTGATGGACACATAAGAGACATAAATAGGTACTCACATAAATATACCACACTGGTGGTGACAGGAACAATCACAGAAATAAAATGAAGTATTACTAACAGGTGACAGGTGTCACTCAAAAGAACGTGAACTGAATGACAAGGAGGACTGGACTGAACTGGGTCAGTTGGTGGACCACTATATATAGGGCCAATTCCCTCCAAAAACCCTCCTGTGAAACATGGGTCGTTTAACGATGCAGATGGTCGTTAAAGAGACAAAGAATGCTTGTTACAATACTAAATGAAGAAATAAGATGGGCTTGAACAAATAATAACAATTAAAACCTTAAGAGCACAGGGTAAGGTGACTAGATTATATAATAGTAAATATAACACATCATTACAGGAATAATATGGAACATGGAAGCATGTTATAAAAAAAATAGAAAAATACGACACGATCGTAACAATATATATATATATATATATATATATATATATATATATATATATATATATATATATATATATATATATATATATATATATATATATATATATATATATATATATATATATATATATATATATATATATATATATATATATATATATATATACGCAAGTAAGGTATATGCTGATAATCACAGAAAGCCCAAGCGCTTTCGTGTAATTCACATCTTCACGAAAGCGCTTAGGAACTCTGTGTTCCTTGTGGTTATAGCATATATATATATATATATATATATATATATATATATATATATATATATATATATATATATATATATATATATATATATATATATATATATATATATATATATATATATATACTGTTAATGAATATTGAATATGATGTATTTCATTGTGTATGAACCTCTGTCCTGCGTGGCAGTGAGAAGTGATACCACCTCAGTGTCAAGACCTGACTAAATTACTCAGAATAAGCACACTGTACTCCAAGCTTTGTCAATAAATTTGTTAAACTAAAAACTCTTTAAATTTATGGAATTTCATAAGGAACACACACACACACACAAACAGAATGTATTAGTAATTAAACATTTGGAAACTAGGGGCAAAGAGGATTATAACCTTCTAGAAATCGAACCCCTTAGGATTTATTCTCATTTGTATAGGTACTCTTTAGATCTGATATCCATTAAAATTGGAATCCTGGAATCCACAAGGACAGGAGTTCTGAACCGGGGTCCATGGATTCCCAGATGGTACATGAGATACATTTCGAAGTGCCAAGGGTATTTTGAGTTTATTCAGAATATGCTATATGCATTAGTTTTTATAACACTCATAGTTATTAAAGAAATACATATACAAAAATCAGTCATCCTTGAGGGGAGTACGTGGCATATCACACAGAGACGAAGGGGTATTACCACCAAAAAAGGTTCAGAACCTCTGCACCAGGACTTGGCTACCATTAAGGCTGGAACATTTTAGGACTAGAATTTATTAATACAAGAACCCATTAGAAATGACACCCATTATAAACTGGAACCCATGAGAACCAAAGACCTATTAGGACTAAGGCTCCCTGGAATGTATTTCTGGCCATCACATTAGACGATTAAGTCCGCTTCCACCAGGAACTGTGCTTTTCCTAGTGTAAACCATAATTTATTTATTTCTAGCACTCGTACATCGTGCGTGTGCTGCAATAACAGCGGGAGGAAGGGGAGAAAGAGGGAAATAAATGGAGGGATGAAATAAGGAGGTGAACGGAGGGAGGGAGGGAGGGAGGGAAGGATGAAAGTAGGAGGTAACTGGAAGGAGAGAGGAAAGATTGAAACGAAGGGAAGGAGGGGGAGGGGAAGTTGAGCGTTGGCACCAAGAACAAACAAAGTTCCGCATATACTCGTACTGTATTGTAAGTACAATACGTCAGGTTTTCATTATGATCAGATTGCCCGCCAAATGGATCGATTTTGTTGACGTTGGGGCCAGATGATATTGTTCCTGGACCGACCAAAATCTCTTTATTTATATGATAGAAATAAAATTAATCTCTTAATGAACATGCATTTGTATCACCAGTCACTGTAGTGGGTCTCCCTTTATTGAATGGCTTAGATGAGATAAGCTACAGCAATCTCTCGATCCCCAACTTCTTCGGAATTTCTCTGGGTCTCTTTCATAACCATTTAGCAAAGATTCTACATGGGTGGGACATGAAACAAGGTGAAGTCTGTTACTGAAATTGAATAGTCCGTGTGTTTTCACTTACTTTACCCAGCGAGGAGGTTAGCTGTAAAAAAAAAAAATGTTAACTAGAGACTGTATGCTTTTTTTGTTCATGATAGTTACCGTTTTGGATTTCTTGTTGAGAAAAAGTCCAAATGTTGCGGTAAGTGACGGTCTTTGTTAAGTTTGGTGTTTTTATTAACCAGTTTCTGAATAAACTTGATTTGGAAAGACTACACTCGCTAGTCACAAGTCTGTTCAGTTGGGCATTCATTGAATTCAGTGATCCTGTATATACATTTAAATAACTTCCACGTCATGTAAGTGATTTGAAATTGGTAAATTTAAGTATCAAGTAAGAGACGCAATAGAGAGATAAAAATTCGTAACTCACTTGGTCTAAAAATATGGAACAATTTTGCTGATAAAGTGAGCACTGTGAGCCAATGATAAGACTTTTTACAAAGCCAACGAGCAAAGTTTTGGTCAGGCGGGGCCAAAGTGGTAGTTTGGGCAGTGTGTTGTGACCTAGAGTGGCCTACAGCCAGATTACGGGGTAAAAGGAGTGTACAGTAATTTGATCCTTATGTGTAGGAAACACAAAAATGAAGATGTCTGTGGGATACATATGGATTTTTTTTATTCCTTCTAACAGAATGGTTTTTTGTATTTATTTATATAACTTCCAATAGTTCATTCATACTTTGAAATACCTCCCCGTATCATATTAAAACCTCCAACAGTTCAAACCTCCCCACTTCTTTTCCCTTTCACACCTTTTCGTTCTTCTGTCTTCATTTTCCTTTCGTCTATTTCCTCTCTGTGTCACCCAGTACTTCCAAACTCTCTCTCCTCATCCTGCCTCTCCCCTCTTACTTTCCCTTGACCTCACATATCCTATCAACATTTTATTTACGTTCTCCTTCTCAATTCTTCTTTTCTTTTTCTCCCACACTCCATTCTTCACCCCCTTCCCATCCCCGAGCCCACCTTTTACCCATACCCCAACCCAACCCAACCCAACCCAACCCAACCCAACCCAACCCAACCCAACCCAACCAAACTCAACCCAACCCTTCTCTCACCCCACCCCTATTCTCCTCGCCCCACACCCAGACCATTCTCATTTGTCCACTCTAACTCCTTTTCCCCCTCTTCCCTTTTCTCACTCCTTCTTTAACACTCTTATTCCTTTTCCCATCTCTGTCTCCGTTCATTTCCTCCCCCATCCTCCACTCCCCTTCTCTTTTCACTCGCTCTGTCTCACTCTGCATCCCCTCCCCCTTCATTACCCCTCTCAGTCTCACCCCCTTTCCCCTTCCTTCCCCTTAATTACAGCTGGAATGTGGAATTATTCAAGAGAGTGGAAGAGCGCGCGTGGCCGGCCAGAGATAACACCACCTCACTCGTACCTCCAAGACCTTGTAATAATTGTATCATGAGGAGAGAGAGAGAGAGAGAGAGAGAGGGGGGGGGGGAATTGGTGCAAAGTGAGATTTTAATGTAAACTGGAATGTGAAACGGAATGGAAGTATTAAAGCAGGAGTGACATCTGTTCCTCTGTCTGTCAGTTTATCTGCCTTTTATCCAGTCTCTTCCTCCCTCATTCTGCCTTTGTTTGATTGAAACATTTTATTGAAACATTTTATTGAAACATTTTATTTAGCCAGAAAAATACAGATACAGAGTGGATAATAATAACAATATTAACATGGCTGAGCCAGTTGAGAACCTGAGCTCTCTTTGAGGCACCTGATATACTGTATACTATACATTTATCTCAAGGAAATATTATGTAACATTTAGTATCATCTGGAATAGTACAATAGCATGGTAGTAATAAGTACATCTCATAATGTTACCACAATTATCACTTCAATATTAATTATTTTATTATTTATTATTTTTATTATTTATTTATTTAGTTTTTTATTTATACAAACAATATACACATACATATACATATATATATATATATATATATATATATATATATATATATATATATATATATATATATATATATATATATATATATATATATATATATATATATATGTAATACTCAGAAATTTCAGAGTAATTTCGAATGCCCCGCCATTGGCAACACTGAGCGTTCAAGGTCATCTGAGGGGAGAGAGCGCTTCCTGCTCACAGCGAGAGATGGTGGAACTAGGCCTATATGATATTAAATGTAATTCACCGAATTAATAATGATGCGATTCATGAAGTAAGGGACTATTATTGAATCTGAAATTATTATAGATCGTTTAGCAGTCTGAATAATGTTACGGGTGTCCCAAGGAGTTATTAGTTAGGCGGAAAATATGTCACGTAGACCTAAGCTAACGCCTTGAGGAGACGCGACCTGGCTAGGTCTCAGTCGCAGGGAGGAGTCATACAAAACAAGACGTCCCTGCGCGTCTGTCACAGAAATAGTCACGTGGCCTAGTCACCTGTGCTGCGCTATTGCAGTATAACAAGTAAGTCTCATGCGATCTCAGACAGGGTTAGATAGGGCAGTGATAAAGTAAACTAGAGCTAACAGTGAGTTCATTTCAGGGTTTCCGTCAGAACCCACTTGACTGGAGTTGACTGGAGTTGACCGGAGTTTGACTGCGAGAGATTGACTGCCGTTTGAGACTGCCGTTGATGATTGAGGGTGGCGTTTGTCGCCATTGGACCGATCAGAGTAGGCCTGTCACTGTTTAGCGGGGTACCAAAGGATCTCTTGAGGGAATCTAGCCGTCCACCCGGACGGCTCTCAACACGTCGGCTCACAACACCACATGTCCCGAGCCGCTTAGTGAAACCCTCTTGCTAACGGGAAGCTAAAGCTCCTCTCAACTGCACAAGGTCTGATTGGCTCACTCTCTTCCTGCCCATGGACGCACTGGGAGTACACTGAGGCTATCTGAGTATATTAATGGTCACACACTGAGACCGTGAGTCTAGGACTCTAGGAGATACCTAGAGGAACATTTTATCTTCCTTATTACGGGTGTAGTTAACACCACTCCTCAGACTGATATTATCTTGACGTGTGTAGTTTAATATTTCTTAAATAATTTTGATAGTAGTGTTTTTTTGAATGTTTGTGTCATTAAGTGGAACCAGAGTGATACTGTGATTTGATTCTTTTAATGCATCTGATTGTTCTTCATAATTCTGATCTCAAGTATAACCTTGTTCCCCAGAGTAGTGGTTAAGTTAGGTTAGGAAGTGTGCATCTGTTGGGGTGCTATAATTTTGTTGAGTGCCCTTAAGGCCTATTCATTGTAGAGTATTTAATTTCTTATTTTTTATTACCATTTCCTCAGTGCCTGGTATTATTTTGTTGAGAGCCCTTAAGGCCTATTCATTGTAGAGTATTTTATTTCTTAATTTTTATTACCAGTTCCTCAGTGACTGATATTATTTTGTTGAAAGCCCTTAAGGCCTATTCATTGTAGAGTATTTGATTTCTTATATTTTATTACCATTCCCCAGTGACTGATATTATTTTGTTGAAAACCCTTAAGGCCTATTCATTGTGGAGTATTTAATTTCTTCTTTTTTAGTACCATTTCCTAAGTGACTGATATTATTTTGTGAAAGCCCTTAAGGCCTGTTCATGTGTGCAATTAACATTTCTTAATACTTCAAATTTATTGTTGCCTGTGTTTCTAATAATTTCTATGTCATTTATAACTTTTATTCCCCAGAGTAGTGTTTAAAGTTTAAGTTAAAAGGTGCGCATATTGGTGTACCATTATTTGATTGTGTTTGTAGTGTTGGAGGGAATATAAGTGTCTAAATTTTACAGTGTGTCTCATTCATCCCAGTCACAGACGCTATCCTTCCACGGGTCAGGGACAATTCATTTTGTGTAGTAGATTTAAGTGTTCTTGTGCTGGTTCGGGATTTTTCTCAAAGGGGCGCTTCCACTGCCATTACCATCTATTAATTTTTAATAAACCCCAAGTCAAGTGAGAAATTAAAGTCCAGCAAATTCCGACCGGTTACATATATATATATATATATATATATATATATATATATATATATATATATATATATATATATATATATATATATATATATATATATATATATATATATATATATATATATATGTATATATATATATGTAATATTCAGAAATTTCAGTGTAATTTCAAACACCGCGCCATTGGCGATACTGAGCTTTCAAGGTCGTCTGAGGGAAGAGAGCGCTCCCTGCACATAGCGAGAGGTTGTGGAACTAGGCCTAAGTGATATTAAATGTAATTTGCCGAATTAATAATGATGCAATTCATGAAGTTATGGGACTATTATTGAATTTGAAATTATTATAGATCGTTTATCATTCTGAATAATGTCACAGGTGTCCCAAGGAGTTATTAGTTAGGCGGAAAATATGTCACGTAGGCCTAAGCTAGCGCCTTGGAGAGACGCGACGCTGGCTGGTCCTCAGTCACGTGAAAGAGATTGGACCTACAGGACATCCCTGCGCGTCCGTCCACAGAAATAGTCACGTGGTCTAGTCACCTGTGCTGCGCTATTGCAGTATAACAAGTAAGTCTCATTCAATCTCAGACAGGGTTTAGATAGGGCAGTGATAAAGTAAACTAGAGCTAACAGTGAGTTCATTTCAGGGTTTCCGCCAGAACCCACTTGACTGCGAGAGATTGACTGCCGTTTGAGACTGCCGTTGATGATTGAGGGTGGCGATTGTCGCCATTGGACCAATCAGTGTAGGCCTGTCACTGTTTAGCGGGGTATCAAAGGATCTCTTGAGGGAATCTAGCAGTCTGGGTGCCCAGCTGACGACGGGACGATCGTTGGGGTCATCAGCTCTCCTCTACCTCGGCTCACAATACCACATGTTTCAAGCAGCTTAGTGAAACCCTCTTGCTAACAGGAAGCTAAAGCTTCTCTCAACTGTACAAGGTCTGATTGGCTCACTCCCTTCCGCTTTATGGATGTACCGGGGGGTAAAGTGAAGCTAGCTGAGTGATACAGGGTCGCACACTGGGGCCAAGAGTCAGTGGAGTTTAGAGGTACACTTTCCAAGGTGGAGAAAGGCTGATTTGGGCCTTCAACTATGGGTGCCTGTTGGTTGTGCCTTAAACGACTACGGAGTGCAGGTGGAATCTGTGTGTGTGTTAGGTTAGGGAGCATGGTTCACGGGCATTGGACTCCGTAACGTCTTTATAATAGTGACAATATTTTTGTGTGTAGTTAATACTATTTTTTCATTTACTAATGTATGCTGTGTGCATTTAAAATTTCTTTATAGTTTCAATCTCAGATATAACCTTTGTGCCCCAGAGTAGTGTTTAAGTTAGGTTAGGAGGTGTGCATCTGTTGGTGTAACATAATTATATTGAGTGCCCTTTAGGCCTATTCATGGTGGAATTAATAATTTCTTATTTTTATACCACTTCCGCAGTGGTGGATATTATTCAGTGAAAGCCCTTAAGGCCTTTTTCATGTGTGCAAGCAACATTTCTTAATACTTCAAATTTATTGTTGCCTGAGTTTCTAATAATTTCTATATCATGTATAACTTTTATTCCCCAGAGTAGTGTTTTAAGTTCAAGTTAAGAGGTGGGCATATTGGTGTACCATTATTTGATTGTGTTTGTAGTGTTGGAGGGAATATAAGTGTCTAAATTCTACAGTGTGTCTCATTCATCCCAGTCACAGACGCTATCCTTCCACGGGTCACGGACAAGTCATTTTGTTTAGTAGATTTAAGTGTTCTTGTGCTGGTTCGGGATTTTTCTCTAAGGGGCGCTTCCACTGCCATTACCATCTAATAATCTTTAATGAACCCCAAGTCAAGTGAGAAAATAAAGTCCAGTAAATTACGACCGGTTACAAATATATATATATATATTTTTTTAATGGGGATTAGCCCACTCGGGCACAGGTCACTGACCCACATCGGGGCCTGGGGGGCGAAAATTTAATAATAATACTAATTCATAGTAAATAAAATTTATAATAAAAAGTAAAATAAAATAATAATAATAATAATAACAACACTGTAATAATGATAATAAAGAAAAGAAAAGCAATAATCAATAGTGAGAAACGCTATATGTATAGAATGTTGTGTTGTCAATAGTAAGAGAAACAATTGAGTTCCTGCAATTGTGTGTAAATGAGGCAGAAAGACAGATCAGCAACCTGGGACTTGGTCACAATATTCGTGATGCCATATGGCAGCAGGGTCTACCATTAGACAACACATTATGCTTCCAATATCTTCCCAGGCGGTAATACCTCCCTGTTTGATAGCTGCCTGCTACCTACTACATATACACACACACACATACACATACACATATACATATAAATTACAATAGAATTTAAAAACAAGTATAATGGGGGAGCAGTACAACCTGGGTTGTACAGTAATAAGGTTGAACAAGAGGACAGAGCTTTCAGGATTATGTCTAGTTGGCAATTTTGTTTATTGCAATGGTAATTACTTATTTATTTACATGATAATTTCCAATAAAACGGATTTGATGGTACAATAAAAGCAGGTACTGTAAATATAGTAAGTGTTACAAGAAATAATATTACTTCGACAATAGATATTTTTTTAGAGATGATTTAAAGGAAGGGAGTGTAGTCTTTGCTGGGGATGTGTGGGGGTAAGTTGTTCCACACCTTCACACCATGATATTTTATGGAGGTCTGGGACTGAGAGGAGCGCATGGGGGGTGGTCTTAGTAGCTCTGGGTGCCTTAAGTTGTAAGTTATTCCGGAACTGGAAGTAATTATGGTCAAGCAAGTGATTGATAGATTTGTAAACAAAGAGGGCACAGCAGTAAGTGCTAATATCCTCGAATTTAAAAAAATTCAATATAGCCAATTTTTCGTTTGTGTGATCTCTTTTTTTCAAGTAGGTCATTGTCCGTACTACTCTCTTTTGTGCAGTAACCAGAGATTGTGTTTTTGAAGAGCCAGAGGCCCCCCCATAGTGTGTGACAGTGTATCAGGTGCTGGTAAACAAGATCATGATAGATTTCTTTCATTGCTGTGAGAGTGAGTGACTGTCGAGTGTGATACATGATACCGCACTGTTTATTGATTTTACTGTGAATGGCTTGTATGTGGTTTCTCCAGTTAATTTTCTCATCAACAATAACTCCGAGGAATTTAGTATTTTGTTCGCGTTTGAGGACTATATTACCATGGTACAGGGGGTTCAAGTCTAAAGGTAATTTTTTCTTCTGTGAAAGATCGTGTAGTGGGTTTTCTCAAGGTTTAAGGTCAGTTTATTACGTATTACCCAGGTCCCGACTTTAGTTAATTCAGTGTTCATAGTTCTCATCAAGGATTGGAGGTCTGAGTTGCTGGCATAGAGATTACTATCGTCTACAAATAACTTATATTTTACGAGTGAGCTGGCGTGGACTATGTACAACAAAAACAGTACTGGACCGAGAATTGAACCTTGGGGGACTCCATACAAGATTGGCAAGGAGTCAGATTGGTGGTTATTATAACAGACATACTGCATCCTGCTGGACAGATATGAGGTAAACCAATTGTAGGACAGGCTCCTAACGCCGTAATGTTCAAGCTTTGAAAGGAGGATGGTATGGTCGACAGTATCGAAGGCTTTAGAGAGGTCCAAGAATATACAGCCTGTGAACTGACTGTCATCAAAGGAATTTAAGATGTCATTAGTAAAGGATAGCAGAGCACTGTCAGTCGACCTTCTAGCTCTAAATCCAAACTGGGAGTCTGTAAAGATGTTATTGGCAATGCAGAAGGAATTTAGTCTATTTCATGCTAGCTTTTCCAGTATCTTACTCAAGGCTGGGAGGACTGATATGGGGCGGTAATTCTTGAAGAGACCTTTGTCCCTAGATTTTTTATATGCCGGGTGGACTTTAGCAATTTTCAGTTTACCAGGAAAGACACCACGAGTGAAGGAGGAGTTACAAATGTGGAGGAGAACAGGTAGTAATAAGTGGGCCACTTTCTTAATGATGCTCATTGGTATATTGTCTTCGCCTGCTTCTGCTGCATCTTTGGACATTTTTATGATGGCCAGTAATTCATCTGCTGTGGTAGGGGATAAGCATAGTTCATTTTGCTGTCTGTTTTGCAGGTAGGCTCTAAATTCCTCATGGTGATCAGGGATGCTCTCTGCAAGATTTTTGCCAACATTAATAAAATATTCATTGAAGTGGTTGGCAATGAGGGAGGGTTCCGTTATAACTGAATCGTTTATCATAAAAGCTGAGTGGGGGACCGAAGGCTGAGTGTTCCTTTTCTGAATAGAATTTATGACATTCCGGGTTTTCTTACTGTCGCCTGATGCTGACTGGAGCTTATTTGTATAATAGTTACGTCTGGCATTTCTAACTGCTTGAGTTACTCTATTTCTGATACTTCGGTAAGTATCACCGAAAGTTATGGGTCTTTTTGCAAATTTCCTTTGGAGTTTGTGTTTTTCCTTTATCATTATCTTAATTTCGCTTGTGATATAGGGTTTGGAAATGGATACAGTTTTCACTGACTTAGTCTTGAGCGGGAAGCATTTATCAAACAAGCATAGCATTGAAGATGCTAGAGAAGTTACAGCTGTTCACGTTAGGGTTGTTGGAGGCATAGACAAGATCCCAGTTAGCATTCATTAGGTTGTTTTAAAAAAGGAGCATGTTGTCGGCGCAGTAGTCTCTGTATTGAATTGAGACTCTACTAGACCTTTCAGGTCTTGTGGCTGTTTTATACATGGCAAAAACTGGGAAGTGATCTGAGATATTGTTATAAATAATTCCACTTGCTAGGTTGTTAGGAGTGTTGCTAGTCCAGATATGATCTATCACAGTGGCAGAGGTGGCAGTTACTCTAGTGGGTTTGGTTATAGTGTTGAAGAAGAGTTTAGAATGACAGGTAGCAAGAAGGTCTAATACTGAGGTGTCGGTTTCTGATTTTAATAGACAAGGTTGAAATCTCCTGTGATGTAGCAGTCTTTCCTCTCTGAGCTTATGATAGAGATAAGCTCCAAAAATTGATCAAGAAAATTCCTTACATTAGTGTGGGGTCTTCTGTAGATTATCCCTACTAGGATATTTCGTGTGTCGTTACGTAATTCAATGAAAACACTCTCCATGTACTCCTCCTGAACCTTTAAATCATCTCTTACAGAAGTGTTATACTTGATATCAACATATAGGGCGACACCACCACTGTGTCATGACGTGTTGACTCAGTGTCTATTATAATTAGGAATGTTATACAAATGGTCAATATCATTAGTGAGTTTGGTGTCACAGAATCCAAGTACATCAAATTTGTGGGCAATAGAAGATAAACACTGATCTAAAAAGGTATCTAGATGAAGGGGAATACTGCTGATGTTATGGCTAATCAAGGAGAAGGAATGAGGTGGTAGGAGACTAGAACTAAACTCGGGGGAGTCATGAAAGCAATAGTTACAGTTTGGGTTGGTGTAACCCAATGAGTTTTGTAGAAAGACATCAGGATCGATATGAGGGGGTATTGTGTCGACACCATGGGTAAATGGGGTGTAACACATATGATCTAGCACATCTAAGGGAATGACACTAGTATCATTATTGTGGGGACATTGATACTGATTGAGGAACAGTAAAAACTCAGGGTCACTGAGGTGTGAAAAAGGAAGATCTAAGAGCATTATAATAGTGGGGGGGGGGTAACGTACTCACAAGTGCAACAACCAACAGAATTAGGATGACTGTTGAGGGTGATTCCCAGATGGAGTGGGAGGTGCTCCTGTCACTCGGGTTTGAGGGTTGCTGGTTTTCACCACAGAGGGTAGACGTGTGGTACTTGAGTTGGCCGACAGGGGGGAAATTCCGCAAGTAATAGCGACGGTGGCTGGTTCCCCCTCGATAGGGAGGGGGTTCTCGAGGGGCTTGGTACAGCGGGTGGGTGAGTGGGCGGGTGTCCACTTGCCCAATCCCTCACAACAAGAGTTTTATGATTGAACGTCACGTGTTTCCCTTGTTTCCTGGCTTCTTTAAACTGGTCCATTTGCTGTAGACGGGCTGTAGTCGTACCTGGGCAGAGGTCCTCGTTGACGAATATAGCGGTGCCTTTCCGTTTACTGCGTTGATAAAACACTTTGTCCCGGTCAGAGGGGGACGAGAATTTTGTTATGATGTCGCGGGGGCGGGAGGAGTTGAGTTCCCGACGCGCTGAACACGGTTAAACTTTACTTCAGGAAGTTGAAAATGTTCATTCAGCAAGCGTGAAATTTTGCGTTGGGATGACTCCCAGGTCTCGTGGGTGTCTTCAGGGATACCGGCAATGCTGAGGTTGTTTCGCCGCCCCATGTCATCCACATAATCCACCCGGTCTGCTGTTGTCGTTAGTTCCTCTTGGAGCTTGGAATTTTCCTCACTCAGCTGTTGAACTTGGGTCTTGAGTGTTCGGTTCTCTTTCGCTTCAACATTCAACTTTGCTTGTAAGTCACTTATTTCCTTTTGCGAGAATTCCAAGCTTGTCAGTGAGACGCCGGTCAGCCTCTTCTAGCTTCCTGATGGTCTCCTTATTCATTTGTTGTATGATGTCCTGTATGAAAGTCTGTTGGACTTCCATTATCACATCAGTCAGCTGTTGTTTCCTGAAATTGGAATTTTTGACACTAGCAGCCAAGTTAGACATATTGGAGCTAGTGAGGGCTGAATAGCTGGATATCATACCGTCTAGCTGTTACTTTTTATTTTTCGATCTTTGTTTCCCTCTTTCTGTCTACATGTTCTGTTTTTCATTTATGTCTGTCATTCTTTCTGTCATTCTCAATCTGTCTGTATCTCAATTTGTATGTCTGTCATGCTGCCTTTCATCTAGTCTTTGTTTGCCTGTTATGTTGTTTCTCTGTCTGTCTCTATATCTGTCTCTATTACTGTCTTTCTGTGTATCATACTGTCTATTTGTCTGTAATATTATCTATTTGTCAATCATACTGACTATGTATCTGTCATTTTGTCTTTCTGCCTGTCTCTGCCTAGTTGTCATATTGTCTACTTTTCTCTATCACCTGTGCGCTTTTCTGTCTAATAACGTCAGCTTTACTGTTCTATCTGTCTGCTTTTCTGTCTCATACCATCTACTTTCCGTCTCATCTGTCTCCTTTTCTGTCTCATCTGTCCACTTTTCTGTTTCATACTGTTTACTTTTCTGTCTCATACCGTCTGCCGTTTTTTCGCATTTGTCTGCTTTTGTGCCACATACCGCCTGCTTTTCCATCTCATATCGTGTGCGTTTCTATCTCATCTGTCTACGTTTCTGTCTTATCTGTCTGAATCTATTACTCATCTGCCTACTTTTCTCACTCATCTGTCTAATTTTCTGTTTCATATTATCTTCTTCCCTGTCTCATGCTATCTACTATTATGTCTTATCTGTCTAGCTGTCTGTATCATATGTCTGCTTTCTGTGTCATCTGACTGCAGTGCTGTCTAATCATACTGTCTAGTTTCTGGCTCATAATGTATGTATTTCTGTCTCATCCCGTCTGCTTTCCTGTTTCAGAATGTCTGTTTTCCGTCTCATATTGTCTACTTTCCTGTCTCATCTGTCTGCTTTTCTGCCTGATTTGTTTGCTTTATAGTCTCATTCCGTCTGCTTTTCTGTCTCATACCATCTGCTTTTCTCTCTCATACCGACGGTGTTTTTCATGTCTGCATTTCTGTCGCATTTGTCTACTTTTCTGTCGCATTTGTCTATTTTCCTGTCTCATATGTCTAATTTTCTTTCTCATATCTGTTTTTTCTGTCTCATGCTGTCTACTTCTATGTGTTATTTGTTTAGTTTTCTGTATCATCTGTCTGCTTTTTGTTTCACTCCGTTTGATTTTTTGTCTTTTCTGTCTGCTTTACTGTCATATATCGACACTTTAAAGTGACGCTGGTCTGTCGAGAATATAAAAGTATCGCACATTATGAAGATGTGCAGGAAATACCATTTTTATGGAGATAGGTAAGTAAGAACAGTGTTTGTGCTCTGTGTAAGCGTTCGTATGTTGACAGCAATTCGCATATTCCTTCTGCAGTAGGAATAAAAACGAATATGTAGGCTGGACATACATATAAATGTAATTATGACGATTTACACTGTGGTGGCAGCCTTATGGTCCTCCACTGGTATAAGTGAATGGTCCTTAGCCACTAATAAAAGTTTCGTTTGTTTATCCAGGGTCACAACTGTGTCATTAACCTGCATTGGGAAAGGTTCCAGATGCCGTGCATCAAACTTACGATGGGATAACATTGGAATGTAAGTTAAAATAGAAGTATGCATGAACGTTGCTTATAATAAAAGTTAATAATATTTAACATCTTGTGTTTTGAAAAAAGAGGTTAATTGATAATCTGTCTTGGCTATTTGTAAGGCCTTCTACCAGTCCTACACCTGTGTTAATTAAATCGGCAGAAGACAATGATTCAACAACAGTTTCAGCGGCATGCAGATACTCAGAAAAAGTACAAGCCATTCTAGTATGGGAACTGACTGCACCAACTCATGCACTACCCTGGATAAATGATTAGTTTGTGGGATTATATCCTTCACCTTTGATTCTAAAGACTGGATAGCATGATAGGCATGAGTTATTGCACGGTTTTGTTAAAATGTAGCCTGTGTTACTCGATTCATGCGATCTCTTAACTTAGCAATATCTTCTGCAGTAACCATGTCAAGCAAAGCAATTTGCATGAGACCAATAAACTTAAACAAACCTCGCCTTTCTCGTGTTTGAGAACGCACCCTATTACCATTGTTGTCATGTGTTGGTGGAATAGAGTCCCTTGATTTGACAATATTCTTCTGTAGGGTCTTGAGGCGTACGGTCTAGAGGTAAATGGTCCGCTCAACCATTTCTGATAATATGTTAAGACAAAGTGTCGGCGACCATGCTCGCTCGTCCCGGTAAGTACTTGAACACGGGGGCGAATTCTTGGAATGGTCAAATACCAGCGAATAGGTTTTTTCCATGGAACAACTCCTTTACAGCCTCATGATCAGTACGGACGTTAGTCGTAGCCAAAAATCATGTCTTTGATTTTTTTCAGAGACCATACAACAGCTAACGCTTATAGATATGTTACTGAATAGCATGTTTCTGCGTCTTTAAGTCGACTGTACGGTTGGAGTTAGCAAACACTCTGTTTCCCTCGTGTGTCCATCTGTATGAGTAGAGTCCCTAGCCCGTGTCGTGAGGCATCGGTACACGCAGTAAATGGCTGAGTTGTAGTCAGGAAACGCTAAAACTGGTGTATTGGTAAGGGTTATCTTCAATGTAGTAAAACTATTCTCCTGTTCATCTTTCCAGACAAAAGTCGCGTCTTTCTTGAGAAACTTAGTCAGCGGCGAAACTAACGTAGTATCCAGTACCTCTTTATGAATGAACGATAATAAACCAAGAAATCTAAGCACATTAATTATCAACGGTTGAAGGACGTGAAAACTGTGTAAAGGCTCTAACTTTCCAGTCAACTGTATGAATGCCGTCTCCATCGACTACATGGCCAAGGAATTGTTTTCATGATTTTACAAAATTCAATATATTTGGAAAATTTAACTTTAAATCCGACTGTATAAAGCTTGGTAAAAACTTCCTTGGGTTTCTCGAGAAGACTATATCCGATTTTGCTAACAATGATAAGATCAAATCACCAAAAAGGTGTTAAAAATCCTTTGAAAGGTCAATGGCGCATTTCTAAGGCCGAAAGTCATACGTACAAATTTCAAATGACTCAAAGGAGTACTAAAACCAGTAATCTCAGGAGATTTCTCGTCGGGAGAATTTTACCAATACCCGATAAGAAGGTCAAGGCTACTAAAACGGCATTATCTTTACCTAAAGATTGCAAGATATCGCTCAGAACAGGCATCGGGTACCTATCTGGGATAGTTTCTTCGTTGGCTCGCCAAAAATCAATGACTGGGCGCCAGACTCCATCCCTCTTAGGAACTAAAAACAATGTGATAACTTCTTGTTCCATCATATTTTTAACCATGTGTTCCACTACATCGCGCTGGCTATGAGGTAGTCTGTAAACTGGTATATAAATCGGGTTTCTGTCCGGTTTTAAAGATATGTGATGCGAAGTTAAACTTGTCTGACCTAGCGGCTCGCCAGGTAAAGCTACAATCTTTCGGCAATCACACAAGCAACATTTCTGCGACAAAATTCTGGAAGCGCCTGCTCTGTTGAGAGCGAGGACATCCATTAAACCACCAGGTCAAATCGTACTCAATGTAGATTTACAAGAAAGACCTTTTATCTGAAGTTTTTGTAAAACAGACTATGTCAGTCCCAGTGAAAACCTCAGGCAACCGAACAGTGGCTCTAGTTATTTGCTCATTAAGAAATTACTAGGATTCCTCTGGGACTCGTGATTCACCATCCTTGTAGTAGTAGAGTTGGTTAAAATTTTCACCCTGGAATCGAGTATTGGAAAAGAATCTTGCATGGCACGGAAGGTATAATGCCACAAAAAGTGATAGTATGTGGATTTCCTATCATATTGTATTTAATATACTTTATATACTTAAGAGGTTTTGTAGTGTTTGGCTTTGTTACCACCTTGCTGGAGCTAGTAAAAATATTCAATAGTATGTCCTTTCTTATTGCAAGGCTTGCATATATTTTTTTTTTTTTTTAGGCTTAGTGCCAGATTCTTTGTAAATTCTTTGTTGACTAGGAGCGACAGGCGCAAATTAGTAGAGCGGATAATGGAAAAATCGTGCAAATGGTGATACAAGCATGAAATTTGGCATGCTCATACCCTAAGGGCTACTTGTCAAATCTGCCTGATTGGCCATTTGGAAATCCAAGATGGCGGCTATTTTTCAAAATAGCTGCCAAATTGACCTTCGAAAAATGATTTTTTTTTATAGAAATTGATGTAGTTGGTCACTCAAAATGATCTTAGTGTCGATATGTATGTTTTCAAGCATACTCTGATGATTTTTTCTATTTCTGATACTCTCAGATATATATTTGTCTTATTTATGACTGGTTTTATGTGCTGGTTTTATGTTTTTCCCAACTAGGTGAGGGTAGCATGCAGAGGGTCTCTGCATGTGAGGGAGTGGTTGTCGGGCACTACCGGGGCACACTGGTGACATCACTGCTGTGCAACCCAGCATGGGGTTCAGTGTTAGCTAAGAAAAAGCATGTCATACTGCAACAGCTTAGTGTCCCAAATGCAGCTTAACCAACCCCAAATCAGTTAAGCAGTCGCACCTGAATTGACAGGATGTGCCAGCGCGGGAGAGCCGAGCCAAAGATAACCGGGTTTTAGTTATCTGGATGGTGTCCAGATCGCACGGGACTAATGACACTGGATGAACGATTGGCCCAGGTGTAGGGTAAAAGGCATGAACCTAGTTGTATCCCATACATGAAAGTGCTCATCAGGTTGGTAAAAGGATAAACCCTCGGCCCTGAAGATCAAAAATAGTTATGGACACAAAATCTACCAACAAATTATTCCTCACTGACTGGACAAAGTGTTGTCTTTGTCAACAGGATAAGAAGGGAGATCTTAAGTCTCCACATGCAAATCCTGCCAAAAAAGGAGATGACGGTTACAAGAGCTTGGCAAGGAATATTCCTCTATTTCATTCAATCAATGCACTGCCAATCAAGCTTGACCCTGCAAGACTTGTTGAAGATGATGGGATAGAGGAGACCTTAAGGAGAAGCAAGGTACAGTATCATAAGAGTTGCAAACTTCTGTTCAACAACTCTAAGTTAAATAGAGCTCATAAAAGGCGAACCTCTGCAGTTGCTACAGAGGAGAGCAGCAGTAGCAAGATACCACGAATGGTCAGAGACCCCAAAGCAACAGAATGCTTTCTATGTAAGGAAGAAGCTTCGGTAGATCACATAAGACATGCAATGACAATGAAACTTAATAAATGATTGAATGATTGTGCGAAGACACTTAGCGATGGAAAACTCCTTGCCAAACTAAGTGCCGGAGATGTTGTGGCACAAGAACTGAAGTATCACCCTCGCTGCCTGGCAGACCTGTACAACCGAGGAAGAACACACCGAAATGCTCATGAGCAAGAAGAAGCACAAGAGCTTCATCCGAACAAGGACGCATACCCAACTACTTTCTCTGGTCACTTACATCACTCAGATGAAACCTTCTAGTGAAGGTACTGAACCACCCATTTTCAGACTTGCTGACCTGGTCACACTCTACAGACAGAGACTTGAGCAGCTGGGTGTTGGATCGCCCGATGTTCATGCTACTCGACTGAAGGACCAGCTGCTTTTTCACAGCTGCAAGCTCATCATCAAGGAAGAGATATCCTACTGGCCTTTGAGAAGGATGTTGGCTCAATCCTGGCACAAGCAAGCAAATACGTTGACGCTATCCATCTGGCCAAGGTTGCTGGGATGATAAGACGGGACATGCTTCAGCACAAGTCACACTTCAGCAGTACATTTCAAGAAGGATGCACCGAACAGTCTGTTCCACCATCACTGCTTCAATTTGTTTGCATGATCGAGCATGGTGCAGATATGAAATCCCAACTCCAGCATGGCGCATCAAAGTCTGACCTTGCTATGTCACAGCTTTTACAGTACAACTGATTTGCCAACTACAAGGTAGGAACACAAATCCACAGACACTCCAAGGACCATGAGACACCTTTTGCTATCGACGTCGACATGTCTCTGTTTGCTAAGACAAGAAAGAGGCAGTTCATCGTCATGCTGCATGAAAATGGTGTCAGCTTATGACAGAGTTCTACAATTAGAAGCAGTTGTATGCCAGTACGTGGAAGATGGATTGGTGTGTCCACCAATCTTGAGGAAACAGTTGTTCACGACTTCAGCAATGGACAACATTGACCACAACCCCACTGCGACTACGGCCAAACATCCTTCCATGGGACCAGTGTGTCCATCTTCCAACATCCAAGCCTTGAGCTGGCTGTTAAGGAGCACGAGCCACTCAGACGGAATGCAGATACGATGGCCAAGAAAGTTCCTGAGCTTCTAGAGGCATTCACCAATGTCCGACCAGCTTCTTTTTTTTGTAAGTTCTTTTTTGTTATATTTTTTACTAAAAGTGTTATTTTATGTGGATAAAAATGTTACAATGGACTTAAAACTATAAAAAAATCATCTGAGCATGCTTGAAAACATACATATTGACACCAAGATCACTCAGATTGACCAACTACATCAATTTCTATAAGAAAAATCAACTTTTGAAGGTCAATATGGCGGCCATCTTGAAAAATAGCCGCCATCTTGGATTTTTAAATGGCCAATTAGGCAGACTTGACTCGTAAACATTAGAGAACAACCATGCCAAATTTTGTGCTTGTATCACCATTTGCATGATTCTCTAGAAAAACTGCATTTTGCTGCCCCACTAAATGTTTTGGCGATCGGCTTATGTTCAGCCGGAAGTGTAACAGTTCCTCCAGCGCTGTCGTTTATTCCTCAACTCTATGACGTCATTTTTCATCACGTTTTAGTTAGGTATTAATGGATATTAAAAAGCATGAATTTTAGGTATAACTTTTGTAATGTCTTGGCAAAATATAAACATGCACATACAAAAACCCTACAATCATATAATATTATAACATAACATCGGAACATTAAACACTAATTAAACAAAAAATATCAAATAGAAGTTAGCATCCTCTGATTTGGTGAAAAATTTATACATCCACCCTGGAATTTCACAGCCTCAGAAAAGGCTAATAATGAATTAATAGAGGGGTTTGCAGAGCGTTTCTGGATTTTGTTTTCAGTAAATTCAATTTATAAAATAGTCTCTGTGCATCTGCATTGGATGTTGGAAGAGACAATACCTGCAAAGCAAGTGTACAAAGGTCCTTAAATTGGGAAACACCTACACCGTCCTTAAGTTCACCTAGTTTTGTATAAACGTCCACTATGTCACTGCTGTCCTTAATCTCGGGTGGTATAGCAATCACATCTGAGTCTCTCCATTGATCATCTAAAACTTGTATACTCCCACTGTAAATGCGGGGCACCGCCTTCACAAAGTCGTATAAGGATGGCATCTCCTTCCTGGATTTATCATCAAATACCCTCTTTGATGACAGAAATGAACACATCCATAAAAACTTACTGACAAACTCAAATCTTTGACGTAATTGCACACAAAGGTTTATCATGAAGATACGACATCTGAATTGTATATCCTTGACCATATTAGGGAGTTGTCTATATTGTTTGCTTTGGCCGAGTATTGTTGCTCCCAAGTATATTTGGCCTATTGGGAGCTGATTTTCTTCATTTCTGGGATCAACTGCATCAAGATTACCCGTTTGAAAAACTTTATGACGACAAAAATATCCCAAAAGATTCCTGTAAAGCTGACATATACTATCGTGTAACAAATGTATAGTTGGTGATTCTCTCTGAAAAAGTAGATTTAACTTGTTACATTTGGGCAATATGAAATTCAGAAAATTGTAGTACAATAAAAGTGAAGGGTCCCTAAGACTCTCTGCTATTTGTTGTACGGCCACCAATCTTTCCTATGATTCATTTAAAGTAAAAAACATTTTTAGGGGCTGCCACTGCTCTAATATTCTTTCAACTGCCTGGTGGAATGATAACCAGCGGGTCTGATTAACATGCAGAATTTTGTGTGGGTTGACAGTACAGAATGATTGAAATTCCTGAAATTCATGTTTTCGTTTAGCACTTTGGGGAAAATTGGAATATATAAGTCTGATCATGTCTTCACAACGCCGTGGTAGTGTCTTTGCAGCCTCCGAAGAGCATAAGTGAATAGAATGACAAATACATTTCAATATGGTTATACCAGGAATACTGATACGTAGTCTGCTGCTTACAGAATTGTGTTTGAAGGTTCCAAGTGTTCCCTGAAGAAGGCAGTGATGGGTAGGGAAACACCGGGTAACACTGAAGTCCATTTATTAACGGATAGGAGAAATATAGGTAGTGACTAGCGTGTGACTTGCACGACCCACAGAGTCAGACTAAGACTCCCTTGCCATATGGCAGCCTCGGGGCAATGTTGCCACATAACACGTGCAGTGTTGCCACGTAATTATATACATAGATGCTACTCGGCACAGTAGCTCATATACAAGGTTGCTACTCGGCACAGTAGCTTAGATACATAACCTACATCTCCCTCCCCCCCTCAAGCTCATAGTCTTTGTCTTGAGCGGACTTTTTAGTCCTAAGTCGCTCCGAGCGTCGAGGTGCACTGTGGGACGGATCCGTGTGAGGTGTAGAGGACTCGTCCTCGGTCAGGGGACCAGCAGCAGGGGGTGGGACTGGCCGGAGGAAGCGGCGGTTCCTCCACCAGACGCGGCCGCTCGGCATCCTGACCTTGTAGTCTTGCGACCGGCCGATGCCCATCACTATGCCCACCTTGTCCCAACGTGTTGTCGTCGGGTCTTGGATGCGGACAAGGGCACCAATCTCCAGCGACTGAAGAGGGCGGGCATGGTCGTCATACCGAGCCTTGGCGTCCTGGGCACGTGTAGCGGCGCGGCGGTCGCAGCTCTCGGCTCTGGTCTGCCACTCCTTCGCGAAGGCCTTGGCGTGTGCAGGAACGCAAGAGTGGAGAGGGTGACCATACAGGATCTGGGCAGGGGAGCGTCCTGTGTGGGTGGGAGTATTACGTAACTCCAGGAGTCCTTTGTCAAACGCCTCACAGTCTATGTTGCCTGAAGGGGCCACCTTGAGGATGAGATGCTTGACTGTCTTGACCACAGCCTCAGTGTGGCCGTTTGACTGTGGGTAGTGGGGTGTTGACACGATGTGGCGGACTCCCCAACGCTCCAGGAATTCTGTGAAGTCCCGGCTGGTGAACTGTGGCCCACCGTCCGTCTGCAGACGTACGGGGACGCCCAGGTCACGAAAGAGGTGGCGGAAGTGGCGAATGGTGGCCGCGGACGTCGTGTCCGAGCCACAGATAACCACCACAGGCCATCCAGAGAGTCGGTCGGCGACGACTAGGAAATGTTTCCCAGCTGTGCTGAAGAAATCAGCCGACACGGACTCGAAAGGCCTGGTGGGTTCGTCGTCGCACAAGAGGGGCTCCTGCTGTTGACTGGGCTGCATGATCTGGCACGGCTCACAGGCATGGACCCTATTGACGATATCCGCGTCAATGCCGGGCCAGTACACAGCCTGCCTTGCGCGACGCTTGGTGGCCTCTGCTCCACGATGGCTGTCGTGTAAGCAGGCCAGAACGCGACGGCGGAGAGCTGCAGGGACGACCACACGGGCACCGTACAGGACGAGGTCCCCATCTGCGCAAAGGTCCTCACATATCTTCCAATACGGGAGTAGGGCGTTGTGGAGGTCAAAACGGTCGCGAGGGAACCCAGTCCTCACACTCTCCAAGAGCTGAGTGTAGGAGGGGTCGTCGAGTGCCGCGGTCCGTAGTTCCTCAAGGGCCATATCACTGTCGGGTGGCGACACTGAGGCCTGGGTGCTGGCGAGGGACTGTACGGCCTGCAAAGTGACGATGTTGCTGACGGAGAAACCGGCCTTGGTGCTGAGCATCTCGTCTTCAGGTGTCGGGCGGCTGACTGGGGAGCAGGAGAGGGCATCCGGGATGCACAACTCCTTACCTGCGCGCCAACCCGAGGTGAAGACGAAGGCCAACATCTTCTCCTTCAGGCGCTGGAGGCGGGGATTCTCGATGGCGTCCAGCGAATAGTGATTAAGAATGGGGACCAAGGGCCTGTGGTCTGTGATGAGGTCGAAGTGCTGTAGGCCAATCAAGTAAAACTTGCACTTCGATAAGGCCCATACCACTGCCAGCAGCTCCAGCTTGATGGTAGCATAGCGAGACTCAGCATCGGTGAGGAAGCGAGAGCCACACTGTACGAGCCGGTATTTTCCTCCACCATGATCCTGGAGAAGGGCATAACCAACCCCGTACAGGCGCGAGGCGTCTGTCTGGAGGACGGTGGGGAGCGCTGGGTTGAAAGTAGAGAGGATAGGTGGACTTGACAGGGCCTCCTTCACCTTATGAAAGGCGAGGTCGTGGTCAGGGGTCCACGTGAAAATCCTCTTGGGGCTCATCAGGGGGCGGAGAGGCCTGGCAGCAGCGGAGACGTCAGGAGAAAATTCTGCCAGCTGGTTCACCAGGCCCATGAAAGACCTGAGATCTGTAAGGTTGGCAGGTTTTGCAAAGTCTGCCATGGTGCGAACTTTCTCCGGGTCCGCAGCAATGCCATCCCTTGAGAGTCGGTAGCCGTAGAAAGACACTACAGGTGCGGCCAAGACGAACTTCTCGGCATTCAGAGTGATGCTGTGCGGCCTACACCTGGTCAGTACCTCGTCGATGCGGCAAAGATGCGTCAGGTAGTCCTCATCGTAGAGGAGGACGTCATCCACTACCTTCACGCAGTTGGTCACGCCTTGAAGTGCCATGTCACCACGGAGACAGAATGTGTCCCCCGTAGCAGCGAATCCCATAGAGCCACGGCAGTAGCGGAAGAGTCCGTAAGGCGTGATGAAAGTGGTCAGTGGCTGATCCTCCTTCTTCAGTGGGATCTGCCAGTAACCACAGAGGGCATCCATTGTCGAGAAGTGCCGTACCTTCCGGTCCACACTCCGTATAGCTGCAAAAGGTGTGGGTGAAGGGTGGGCGGGACGGGACACCTGGCTGTTAAGCTTAGACAAGTCGGTAGTAATCCGCACTCCACCGTTAGTCTTAGCCACAGCGACTAGAGGGTGGCACCAAGGGGAGGGGTCATCACCAACGGTTACGATGACACCCTGGGCCACCATGGAATCCAGTTCCTTCTTGACTGAATCCGTGAAGGCGAGAGGGATCAACCGGGGAGTGTGTATGGCAAACGGCTGCGCATCTTCCAGCAGGTGTATCCTCATAGGCGGACCCGCCATAGCCTTCAGTGGCGCGGTCCGTAGGGCCTCCTTCGTCAAGGCACATCCGAGTACTTCTTCAGGAAGTAGGCCCTTGCGGCTGAAGGACACGTCTCGCTGTGAAGAGGAAGCAGCCATGACTTGGGTGGAGGCGGGGCGGGAGTGGACGCGGGTTCTGGGCAGCTCTGTGCGGCAGCGCCAGGCGCGTCGCTCGTTGATTCACGCACCCTGCTGGCGGTGTACCGAGCAGCTGGGATCTGCTCAGGAAAGTCTTTGGACACCACGCCTAACTCCTTGCAGTGCTCCCACGACAACAAGGGTGTAGCGAGAGTAGGCTGCACGTCTATCCATCCGTGACACGACCTGTCGCCGTAGGTGATCTCCGCTTGAAAGGAGCCCACAGCGTCCGGCATCTGGGAACCGTCCGCATTGTAGTACTGCAGCTGCAACGGTAGTCCCAGGTCGCGTTTGGTGAGGCTCAGGTTCTGGAGGTGCTTCAGGCCTATCACCGTAGTATCAGCGCCGGTGTCTGGTATCACCTCGATGTGACCCGACACATCACCGTGTGTGACGTCGACGCGGATGGTAGGGGAAGGGGTAGCCCTGGGGCGTGTGGTCGATTCCACCCTCCTGATGTGACTCAGCTGCTGCTTGGGGCGGCGTGGGCCATCTGAATGGGGCTGCGTGCGAACCACCCCGAGGGAAGTGCGCTGCTTTCCTCCTCGTCTTGGGCTTTTGGGCTTGGGTTGGCGGCAGCAGTTGTCGTAGTGTCCATAGCGACCGCAGGCCTGACACTTGCGGCATCGTGCAGGGCACCTGTCTGTGTTAGACCAGTGGCTCTTACGATCACATCCACGACACAGTGCGTCGGCGGCCGGGCATGTCTTGGGGCCATGCTGCTTTCCACAGCTGCCACAGGAAGCACTAGGCGGAGGCGTGGAAGAACGTGCGGCAGCCTTCACGTTGTTGGCCGCCTTCTTACCCTTCTTGTACTGTGAGATAGCTCTCACAGCAGGTGGGGCCCGTAAGGCAGAGGTGGCGGACTTGGTGGCTTCGTATGACCGACATTCAGTCACTACCAACTGGAGTGTGGAGGAAGCGTCCAGGGGACTGAGTCGCTGCACCAACTCTTCTTGCCTGACACCTGTCAAAATCCCGTGCTTGATCCAGGCTTCCTCACATTCCCGGCTGTGCGCCTTGCAGACGTCGATCTCCTCCGACAAACTCTTCAAACGTACAAAAAAGTCGTCAAAGGATTCATTTTCCGTCTGCTTGCAGCTGGTGAAGGCGCGGCGACACAAAGCCTCGTTTTTCCGACCTTTAGCATGCTCCTGTAAAAGGTCGAGCACATCCGTCACTGAAGACGTAGAATCGGGAGGCACTTGCAACGTGTGCTCCAAAACTCTCTGGGTCTCCAGCAACAAACACATCCGCAGTTGGATGAGCTGTTTGTTTGGAGGCATGCTATCAAGGTCCACCATCGTGGAGTAATCTGTCCACCGCCGCCTCCACTCACGAAAAAGCTGAAACGTGACGTCTGGTGAGAGGGCGGGTGGGGGTTGAACAGATGCCTTGGGAGCTGTTGGAGTAGCAAGAGTGCCTGGAGGACGCTGGTGTGGTGGAGGAGGGAGGGTACTGGCGCCTTGGTGCACGATACCTGCGAGTGAGGGAGGGTGCGTTAGCGCCAGGGTCGCCAATAGTGCATCAAAACGCGCCTTTTCCTCCTCTCTTCATATCTCCTCCCTCTGAAATTTCATCTCTCTGCGTCTCTCGTCCCTGTCGTCCATCCACCTCAGAATTGTGGCAATGTCCGTCACTGGAGGTGAAGGATGAGAGGCGGTGGGCGCAGAAGCTCCATCTGTGCCCGGTAGAGAGGGACGTGGTGGGGAGTCGTGTCTCCCATCTTGACGTTGTCCCTTCTTACCGCCCATCTTAGTATGCTTGAACTGCGCAGTTTAGTATATAAAGTGGCGCCTCATCAGCTTGAACCACATATATATGACATAAACAGCACAGAAATAACGCATAGAGTCCACTCTTCTGTCCGTCAGTGCGTGCGGGCGTGCGTGCGTGCGTGCGTGCGTGTGTGTGTGTGTGTCTGAGAGAGCAGATCGTGGTGGCCTTGGTGGCTGGAGCCACTGCGGAGGCAAGAACGTAAGTGTCTCCCCGGATGTCACACGAGAAGGGTGTACGCCTGCATGCTCCATGGGTACCACAAAAACGAGGCCAATGCTCAACTCTCAGCTCTAGACACACTAATACACTGACACTAACACTGCCACCGTCACTAAAACGCACTGTGACGGCGCAACACTGCACGTCGCGGCGAAACACAACGCAACACAACACAACACAACAGAGTCGACACGCACATTGACACGTACATCGCCAGCTAACTGTCCATTTTTCACACACTTGTAAGTCCACAGATCCTGCTCACTGCGCCATGAAGGTTCCAAGTGTTCCCTGAAGAAGGCAGTGATGGGTAGGGAAACACCGGGTAACAATGAAGTCCATTTATTAACGGATAGGAGAAATACAGGTGGTGACTAGCGTGTGACTTGCACGACCCACAGAGTCAGACTAAGACTCCCTTGCCATATGGCAGCCTCGGGGCAATGTTGCCACATAACACGTGCAGTGTTGCCACGTAATTATATACATAGATGCTACTCGGCACAGTAGCTTATATACAAGGTTGCTACTCGGCACAGTAGCTTTGATACATAACCTACAGTGTTCTCCCATAATGTTACTAGCGCCGTCAGCAGCAAAGCCAATCAGGTTCTCATGTGGAATTCGGTGTGTTTCTAATGTTTTCATAATTAAATTATACAAATTTTCCCCTGTTGACCCTGTAGATGATTCATCACATTGATCACCTCTAATAACCCAGATTTAATGCTGTTTGTGGTTGAATCCCAAAATCTTAGAAGAACAGAGGATGCTTTCATCGTACTAATGTCTGTTGTTTCGTCAACAATAATGGAAAATTTACTTTCTCTAAGTTTTTCTACTAAATCCTCGATGACAACCTCTGTGCCAGGGGTGGGCAATTATTTTTGATGGAGGGCCACTTCATGAATGGTGGCACACTTCGCGGGCCACAGGTAACAGCGACGAGCCAGTATTGCTGCTATGTCCACCCAACTTCCAAAATTGTCCTTTCTTTAATTAATAAGAATTTTTTTTTCTGATTGCCAAATGCAGTGGCGGGCCACAGAAATAATTTGGCGGGCCAAATGTGGCCCGCGGGCCGCACTTTGCCTACCCCTGCTCTGTGCATTTTGTTTTTTCATGTTCATGCCTTGAGCAATTGCATAATCAGGAAACATCCTCTTCATGAGGTATACTAAATGATCTGCAGTGGTAAATGGCAAGTTGTGCTATAAAGCAAGCAAAAAGAATTGTTGCTAAGGCTACTCCATTTGCTGCATAGTTCCCATGGTGGACCGGGATTCTCTCCTGCTGGACTTCCTGTTGTTCCGAGGCCTCATAAACTGCATGTATTTTTGTCGTTTTGTGACGTCTGATGGCTGTCAACTCTGCACTCACTTCCCTCTTGCATATTTTGCAAAAGGCCCAAGATGGATTGTCCTCAACACGGGACAACCAGGGCTGGAAATCTTCATTGTTCAGCCATGCATTTCTGAAGCTCCGCTTCGCAGCCATCACCCCCTGCAATAGGAGATTTGATCAACTTTTGTGTAGTCTCCCCTGCAAACCCAAGAATAACTAAATCGGTGAATAATTGCCATGATCGTTCTAGGCTACTTGCATAGTCCTTTATAAGTGCACAGGAAAATAATGTATATTTGGCCCTTTGGAAAAATAAAAGCAGCAAATGAACAGGGTGTAAAGATTTCATTTATCTAATCATTTCTGTTGATGCACTGATAAAAGAAAACGGTTAAGGTATAAGTAACTGCTACGTAGTGATGAAAGCTGTGATTAATTACATGCCAATTACATAAATAAATATATCCTTACCGGCTTATAGATAGAGTTCTGTGGGTACGTCTAGCTGATGATTTGGCTGAGGATGAGAGCTCTTATCCAGGACGAGAACAAATTGTGGTTTCCACATCAATCGAGGGTCCCATGTTGATTTTCCACGTCATTTATTACCCACAATCCATTTATACTATACATTATCTGTTGATATATACTAAAGGAGTTGATAAAAAAAAGTCATACATATTACTGAAGAAAAAATTATTAAGTCCTTTACATTTTAGATGCATTTCTTGAACAGTAAGGAATATATTCCTCATGGCGTCTCTGTGACGTAGAATGTGGACTGCCTCTCCTCATGACGTCACCAACTGTCATATGTTTTCCTCGTTAGCAGACGATATTCCTCAAAACGGCAGCACTAACTTCATTCCTGGTTCACCTGGTTGGAAGATATGGCTAGCAAGGCAAGTTGGTAACAGCGATTGTGTGTTCGTGTGTACATACTGGAAAAATTGTTTTTAAGGGGAGAGCCTGGAATGGGTAGAAAGAGTAACACTTTGTCACCTGGAGAAAATGAGCTTTCAACTAATTTAGGTTGGGACTTCACCATTTTGTCTTGGACTTTTTTTAAGTTTGACTGAGCAATGGTTCGGATTTCAGTTAATTTGTCCCGTAAAGTGTCAATGTATTGGGAAACTGTTGCGGGCTTAATAGATGGAGTGTCAAACCACTGCTCCTTTACTATTTTAAGGGGTCCCCTAATTTGTCTCCCATATAGTAACTCGAACGGGGAGAAACCCAATGACTCCTGGGAACATTCCCTGATGGCCAAGAGTAAAAAGTCTATGCTTCCATCCCATTCCTTTTGGTGTTCTATACAGTATTTGTTTTGCATTGATTTGAAAGTTTGATGGAACCGTTCCAAGAAACCTTGGGATTGTGGGTGGTAAGCCGAAGATGTACAATGGTCCACACTGAGGTCTTTCATCACCTGTTTGAAAAGATTGCTCGTAAAATTGGTGCCCTGATCGGATTGGATCTCTTTAGGAATGCCCACTGAAGTGAAAAGGTGCAAAAGAGGTTTGATTACATTTTTTGAAGTGATGCTTTTAAGGGGAAAAACCTCAGGATAACGTGAACTGGTATCCATAACTGTGAGCAGGAATTGATTTCCCTTCTTAGTCTTTGGTAATGGGCCCACACACTCCACAACAAACTTTTCAAATGGTGTAGAAAATATTGGGATGGGCTTAATGGGAGCTGCTGGTATACTTTCATTTGATTTTCCTACCATTTGACAAATATGACAAGATTTTAGGTACTTTGACACATCCTTCCTAAGTCCAGGCCAGTAATAGTGTTGGAGGAACTTTTTATATGTTTTCAGAATTCCCAAATGTCCTGAAATACCATCATGGGCAAGGGGAATTAATGCTGGTCTGACTGAGGAGGGAATTACCACTTGATGTATTTCAGACCACGTGTCTAGATGGGTAAGCTCAGGGGGTCTATAGGCCCTTATCAAAACCCCTTCCTGATAATAAAAACAAGGAAGGGTGTTAAAATCTTTACCCTCAACTGCCGCATGATGAAGTTTATTCAAAGATGGATCAGATTGTTGGGCTTTAATGAGCTCATCCTTACTAATGGTCTTATTGTACAAATCTTCTGTGGGTAGGAAGATATTGGAGGTGGTTTTAGATGAAGAGGGCCCATTTCGCACACTCTGTGACCGGGTGACAGCACAAGATGGGAAAAGGTGAGGAATAGTTTCTTCAAGGTCAGTGGTGGAGTTGACAGGTAAGGGAGAGTCGACTGTCTTTATGTTGGGAACCACTAGATCTCCTACCAAGTCATTACCCAATAATAAATGAATGTCGCTCACAGGCATTGGATCTTTCCTAAAGGCTACTTGCACTTCCCCAGTAATCAAGGGACATTGGAGGTGCACTTTAGCTAAGGGATAGGAAGAATGGGATGAGAGATCTGAAATTAGAACACTCATTAGTAAATGCTGTAGATATATCAGGAATGACGTTAAACAGGAGGATAGATTGTGCTGCGCCCGTATCACGTAGTATACGAATAGGGAAAGAACGAGACCCCTCTATGATTGAAATTTTTCCCTCATAGGTGAATGAAGAGAAGAGATCCTGATGGGGCCTTTCCACATTGGTGGTTGCTATTGGTTTGAATTTGGGATCCAGGGAACTACTTTTAGAAGTTTGACACTTTGGGTGTTTACAAGACTGGATCGTATGGCCTGGTTTTTTACAGTAAGAACAATAAAACTTGGCTGCATCGGGGGGGTAGGTGTGGGACCTTTCGACCTACCACACACGTCCCCAAGGTTATCATCAGAGGAAAGTACCACGTTCCCTACTGCCCAGTGACTCCACCAGCAAGGCGTACGCATCAGCCACCTCAGCCGCACGCCCTAAATTAACCTCTCCACGCTCCTCCACATGCTTCAAGATGTGAAATGGTATCTTGCTCTTCCACTCCTCCAGGACTACCAAGTTTAATAAATCCTGTAGCCTCTAACCACTTCTTGAAAAACCTAAACTTTTCTTGAGCAAACTCAACAAAGGTGTGTGAAAATGTTTTGGTTAGTTTACGAAACTTCTGCCGATATCTATCTGGCGTGATAGCATAAGAGGTGAGGATATTCTTTTTTACGTTATCATAGTCATCAGTCTGGTCTAAACAGTTTTAAACTCTACGAGCCTTACCACATAATTTAGGAACTAACACAGACACCCACTGGTCCTTAGGCCACTCATTCTTCCCGGCTATTTTCTCAAAAGTCCTAAATGACCCGTCCATATCGGATTCATCAAACTCGGGAACAAGGGAAGAAACATTAGCAGGGTTAAAAGCAGTCTCTTTTAATGCCACTTCTTTTGATTTAAACTCCGATGTTAAGGTGACGTCTATCTCTTTCACCTGTAGTTCTTTCAGTCTAATCTCCTGCTCCAACTTGGCCTGTTCCAACTCATGCTCCAACTGGAGTTCTTTCATTTTGATTTGGAACTCGAACCTAGCTCGTTCTATTTCTAAGGCGTCTACTCTTTGTGTTTTTTCTTGAGGGCTAGCCAGACCTGAGGCAACTTCTGAGTGAGGAGGGGTGGTAGATAGTGGTTGAAGTGTATCGGACATGGGCGCTAATTGGTCAACAGAGGATTCTTCTAAAACTTCTTGTTGAACCAACATTTCAATTACCTGATTTTTTAACACTTCCTTAGTCATTTGCTGTGAATATGGGATATTGTAATAGGTGGCTATTCCTTTCCATTCTTTCTTCAGGATATTAACACGTAATTTAGATACGGAAGGATTTTCAATAAAATCCTGGAGATCAAAACCTGAGGTGGTCATTGTTAAGAAAAACTAGATAAATTAACTAATGGCCAAAAGATAAGATAAGTGGATTACCCTAGAAAATATCACGGCAGTGGATAACCAGAAAGTCCCGGAAACTACCCAAGTTATACCTAGGGAAATTACACTTATGAATATCGTTCTTCTGATAAGATCCTTAGATAAGGATAAGAGACTTGGAAAGATACTTGAAACAGGGAGGGCGTATTACGGCATTAATATAAAGATCCGGGTAAACAACCCTTGAGTTACTGTATTATTGA
Source organism: Homarus americanus (assembly GCF_018991925.1). Taxonomy (NCBI): domain Eukaryota; kingdom Metazoa; phylum Arthropoda; class Malacostraca; order Decapoda; family Nephropidae; genus Homarus; species Homarus americanus. The sequence continues at coordinate 26,181 of NW_024730144.1, read as the reverse complement.
CCCAGAATGAGATAATGAGAATAATAATAATTGAGGCTTTATAATTATGGGGTCCTGGTAGAGCTGGCGTCCCAAGATATCACTTCACCCTAAACTAGTGACTATGGAACAGCCTACTCTGGAGCGAGGGTACGGCATTAAACAGATCAGGATTCTTCCCTGCACTCGATGAGACTTACTACACGACTGCCTACGTGTAATAACAGGTAAGCCTTATGACACTTCTGAACCTAATATCCTACGTCTGTCACTCTTACTGTACGATAATACCAATATATGCACAACCATATGAAGGGAACTTTAAACCACCGTAAAGCAATTGTGAACAGAAGTGACTGGGAGGAAAATTAACAAGGAGTAACAAGGGGGGAAGAAATATGGCACTTAAGGTCGGGTCCTAAACAAACAAAGACAATCGGACTATAAGAGGGTAGACAATGGATGCGAGTTTTTGTTGTGTATAATAAAGTACAATAAATTCCTTAACAAAATATCCAGCTTTCTATAATTTACCCTTAACCATACTTAACTTAAACATACGCAACATTGGCTTAACAGTATATACATATTTATACAACATACAACAATCTGAAGCAAGTGGAGGTGGGAGGTAATATAGGGTTACAATACTCAAGTGCGGTGCTGAAGTGTCTGACGAGTAGGGCTGAGTATTGAAGAAGATGGTAGGTAGTCACTGTGCCGTAGGTTTCCAGGATAGGTAATCCAAGTGTGGTCACTTCCCAGAGTGAACTGAACTCTCCTCGATCCGGAGCTGATGAGAAAGAGTGGGAGGAGGTGATGCAACAACCAGGATATGGAGAAAGGAAACCCTGGGTGGTGACTAAGACTAGTCATACTCGGGTCGCGTCCCTAGATGGCGTTGCTCGGTAGTGCTGGGTAGAGAGATCATGACACAATAGATGGCGTGGTTCGTAATAGCAGTTATACATGAATTAGGCAAGATTACACCAAAAGGTATAGTTCTGAAGGCAATTGTCCAGTTACAATGACATGTTTCTTCCAATAAATTAGGATGCTCTCAGGGAATACTCAATATAACAACTTGGTCGACAACTTGCCACCTGCTGTGATGCCTAAGGTGCTGTTTTCCACCTTATGAGCAATAGTTAGCTATAACGTTGTGGAATGTAATTGCTCAGTGTATGAACAATTATGCATAAATTAGTGCTTGTCAATTTGATATGCGCAGTTTTATCTTACAAACCCTGATAATCCGCTTTTAGACAATCATAAATGTAACATGTGGAATAACAGATTGTGGGTGAGTACTTACATTCACTACAGACATTACAGCTAGGCACAGCACAGGCCATTGTTTGGTGGGTGATGTGGGTAGAGTTGGGTAGGGGGGGGGGGGCTGGTGGTAAAGCGGTAATGCTCTTGCCTAGCAAGGGAGATGTCACGGGTTCGATTCCCGGGCCGGCGGAAAGTTGTTTGAACACTCTTCCTAGCCCCCTTGGTACCTGTTCACCTAGCAGTAAGTAGGTACCTGTTGTAAATCGAAAATTGCGAATTCGTATTCAGGGAAAGTTGTTGGAGCTTCTATTACTTGTATCTAACACAGTTCGGAGGAGTGGTGACCTGAGGATCACACACCCAACGCTGACAAAAACCCAATTCGTGCGCTCTGCGCTAAATCAAATATAACGCATGTCGTGTAAAGCCACGTCTCTATCTCTCCCACTACAATTCCCTTCCTAACCCCCTGCTTCTTCCTCTGTCATGTTCCCGCGCTCTGACTTTCGCTACCAACAACTTTTGGAGCTTCTATTACTTGTATTGTAGCAGTGGAGGTGAGACTGCCTGCCGCCCCACTCCCTCATCATTCAATAGATCACCGTCGATCAAGTCGAACTGAGACATTGGATATAACACTTAAATTCGGACATTTTCATTTCATTAGGTCTTACATGGGTCTTTTCAGGACAGCTGACTTTATAACCGAATCAAACTACTTGAACGTTGTATACTACTGACAACTGCAATTGCTGCCTGCTCGAACGAGTTTCAATCTTTTTTCTTTTTTTTTACTGGAATTAGCCTACCCGGGCACAGGTCAAACGACCCACTACGGGGCCTGGGGAGCGAAAAAAAAAGAACAGAAAGAAATTGAAAATATAGAAGAAAAAGGATATACTGTGTTAATCTACACCACAAAGATGCCTGAAAACCAGCTTTTTAAAGTGAGACAGATTGTATAAGTATGGAAACACAAAAGAAGGCAAAGCATTCCACAGTTTGGCTGTGTGAGGAAAGAAGGAGGTACTATAAAGGGTTACTCTCGTGTGACCGACATCCACAGAGAAACGGTGGGCACCGTGGCCAAGGCGTGTGTTACGAGCCCACGGCCTTGCCGGCGGTGCACAGAATGCCAAATCCACCGAACATTGCCCGTTAAAGTACCTGTAAAAGAGAGAGATTGAAGCAACATTGCGGCGAAGAGAAAGGGAAGAGAGATTGTCGACTAAAGGAGGAGAGTTGATAAGACGAAATGCCTTTGATTCCACCCTATCTAATAGTTGGATAGAAGAAGAGCCACCCCAGATATGAGAGCAGTAGTCCAAGTTAGGACGAATGAATCCCTTATATACTTAGAGCAACTGCTCAGGAGTGAATTAGCTACGGCATCTGTACAGCATTCCTAACTTTCGGGAGGCAGCTTTAGCTGTACTAAGGATGTGTGATTTCCAGGACATATTGGAGGAAATGGTGAGGCCTATCATATATATTTCAGAATTTGGCAGGATGATAGCGTCCTGAAATGTAATTGGTGGGAGATTGTCTAATTTACAAAGTGTAATTGGTAAATATTGAGTTTTATTACTATTGAACATAACCAGGTTTGTACCTCCCCATTCAGAGATGCTGCACATATCCGCATTGATAGAAGTAATGATATCAGTTCTAGAAACAGATCTAGTTTGAGAGTTAGGAGGAAGGGGAAAATGTGAAAAAGAGTGAAGAGTAGAATCATCAGCGTAAGAATGGCTAGAATTAGTTGTCGTGTGAAGTATATCATTGATAAAAAGAAGAAAGAGAGTAGGTGAAAGAACAGAACCCTGTGGGACACCACTACTGGTAGAGAAAGAGCAAGAGATCGATCCCTCGACAACAACTGCCATGGATCGGTTCTCATGGAAGCTAGAGATGAAAAAACAAAGTGGGGGAGAGAAACCAAAAGAGGGAAGTTTAGAAAGCAAAGACTTGTGCCATACCCTGTCAAATGGTTTGGAGATGTCGAGGGCTACGACGAAAGTTTCCCCATAATCCCTAAAAGAGGATGACTAAAGATGCAAAGGTGCAATAGAAGAGCAGATCACCAGTAGATCTCGCCTGGCGAAAGCCATACTGGAGATCCGACAAAAGAGAAAGGCGTTCAAGGTGACGGAGAAAATGGGAGTTCAAGATAGTTTCGAAAATCTTAGAGAGGGATGAAGTTAGGGCAATGGGGCGATAGTTAGAGGGATTAGAATGGTCACCCTTCTTCGGGATGGGCTGAACCAAGGCATGCTTCCAAGAAGAAGGAAAAGTTTGGGGTTTGAGGCAGAGGTGAAAGAGGAGAGCAAGCACAGGGGCCAGGGCTTCAGCACACTTCCTCAGAATACGAGGGGGTATTCCGTCCGGTCCATGCGCCTTACTCACATCCAACCTGGATAACACACAGGCAACCCTGCGAGTGGAGATTATAGGAAAGTGCATAGGTTCAGTAGTTGGTGCAGGGGTAGGAGGGATAGAGTGGGAATCGTCTAAGGTAGAATTAGAGGAGAATAAGGTGCCAAAGAGGTTGGCTTTGTCAGGGGGAGAGTTGGCTATAGAGTTATCGGGTCGGAAGGGGGGAGGAAAAGGAGTGCAGAAGTTGTTACAGATTTTTTTAGTTAAGGGCCAAAAGGATTTACTCGAGGAAGAATTAGTCAGGACAGCGGTCTTTCTTTTAATAATATTCCGCTTGGCCCTACGAAGAATAGCCTTGCAACGATTCCTAGAAGTAATGAAAGAGGTGTGGGTAATAGGAGAAGGAGATAGTTTCGTAGCTCGATATGCCCTATCTCTCACCCTGCAAGCAAGAGAGCAAGAGAGATCAAACCATGATTGTAATGTGAAAGTTTTGGTAGAAGATGGGATAAATGCACTCATACCGCCCTGTATAACCCCAGCAATGCTGTCAGCACATACCGAGGCGTCCTGAGTGGAAAAGTAACATTCATCCCAAGGAAAATCGGTGAAGAATTCTCGCAAGGATTGCCAGCTTGCCCTCGGATGGTGCCATAGTTGACGTTTAAAGAAGGGTGGGGGAGGAGGTCGTGCCCAGTTTGATTTAATAGAAATAAGGATGTATTCAGAGGACCCTAAAGGGGCAGAAATTGAGTATGAATAGTGTGAGGGGGTTAGAGGTAAAGCAAAGATCAAGAATGTTAGCAAGTTGATAGCGTCGATCAGGAACGCGTGTAGGGTGTTAGATTATTTGTTCCAAATCATTAAGTTGGGTAAAAGCTCAGCTCCACCTGGGTCATCTCTTGCAGAGCCAAGCCACTCTCTGTGATGTACATTGAAATCCCCTAGGTAGAGGATCTCAGTGTTGGGTTGTGTGGATAGCAATGACTCATGGCAAGAAGTGAGATTGTAAGGGCGGAAACGATCTTCCTGCTCGTTACCGCTGCTAACTCTCTCGTTTGCTGGTGCGACCAGCACTTGGGGGGGGGGGGTTGGACAGAGGTGAGAACGGCAGCTGCTACCTGTGTCACCGGCAGATTCACACCAGCCGCCATGCAGTCACTATCTAGCTACCCCACTGTTCGTCAAATTTTGGCTGTGATCTCATCATAGGTCCTGGACTTGTGGGCTGTGTCGCCAGACCTTCACCTATCGACTGTCAATTCTCTGGTCATCTACCACTACCACATACCACGACCGTCAGTTCATCTCATTCCGTCTGTGCCCCGGTGTTCTCCTGCCATTTCAAGACATCTGCCGCTGTCGCTCGAGTGTGGAGTTGAATGGACGCTTTCCTACCCGGAGTGTGGATCACCGTGTTCCAGAACCTTTCCCCAGGGCCACTGCCGTAGGAAATATCTGTTCATTGTTTGATTCTATCAGTTGTTGACTCCCATTAATTGTTTGATTCAATTAATTGCTGACTCCCATTAATTGTTTGCTCCCATTAATTGTTTGCTCCCTTTAATTGTTTGACTCCATTAACTGTTGACTGCCTTAATTGTTTGACTCCGTAATTGTTATTTGATGTTTGTTGAGTGGTGTCAGAGTTTTGTGTTATATTTTTTACAGTAAAGAGATGTCAATCTCAAACGGTTGTTTGTTATTCCTCAGAAAACTATGGTCCTTGACTTTCCTTTATTAAGATCCTGATTGTTCTGGTAAGGGATTTCTATCCCTAAGTCCCAGGCCTTCACAGAGATATTGAAAGAGTTCGAAATAGTTGGTAGAGTTGGGAGGACAGTCTAGGAAACAAAGAAAAATAGTCACAGTAGGTAGAGATATTTTGAGCCAGGTGACATCATAAAGGGAAAATTCAAGATCCGTGAGGCGAGCTATAGGTGTACGTGTGTTGCAGTAGGCGCATACACCTCCCTTAGAACGGAAGGAGGCATAAAGGTTGTAGTTGGAGACTTGAAAAGGTATGGGTGAAGCTGCTTTGGTCAGTTGAAGTTCGGAAAGTAGTACGTGGTCGGGGGAAGAGGTTAATAGGTGGTGCTCCACAGAAGGAAAATTGGATCTCAGGCCGCGAATGTTGGATAAAAGAAGTGTGAAAAAAGCCGATCCTCCAGCAACTGCGGTGGCGTCAGTTGAGGCCCTAGTAACTTGATGATGATCAGGTCGGCCCTGGGGTCCACAACCTTCCCGACCAGTGGGACCCACCCGAGAAGGCCCCTCTTCAATATTAATATCAACTAACAGAATAAAATACGTCCATATAGTGACCAGCAATGACACCACTGTTGCAAGATGTATACAAGACAGGCTATTTATGTGTGATCACTAACATTACTGTGACATTGTAATATGAAACTACTAAATACTGCTGTGTGCATCTTGGATCTGAAAGCTAGGACTAATCTATATGTCGTTGATGCCCTTAAGCTACGGTCACACTGGAGTTTTCTGTGCAATAAATACACGACATCGGCCAAGCGTTCAGGTAGTAGCAATGTCTTTTTAACACTTTCCTCTTCAAAGCGGGGCTTTCACAAATCCAAATTGCAGGGTACCCCTTCACTTTTTCACTGAGAGCAGTTTGAGACTCTCTGCCCTAACAAATTCTAGCAGTATCCATCACGGAAATTTGGTGTGCGTTTGTAGCGTCCAAGCGATGTTTGTTTACAAAAAGTGACAAGTACAGAACTCTAGAGTCAAATGAAATTCCCGTCGTGATGTATTATTATTATTTTTCATTACTATGACATTTTTGCTCGTGTTTTATTGTTGAAATACACTATTTTTTTTTTTTACATTTTAGCATTGTATTAGCCCCTGTCTAACCGACAACAATTCTTATATAAATGTGAACTACATACATGATTATATAATTACTACACCAACGGTAACTAAACTATGAGCAAGTGTCTACCAGTTACTCTCTAATATTTAGCGAGTGATGTATGGTAATTAATCTTCTTGTCTAACTGATGACCTCTTGACATCTGACCTAAAACCCTCTGCCTTGGCTATGTAAACATTAAGGACCAGGCCCCTGACCTGTGACTTGAGGTTTACCTTCAGTTGAACTCACTCTCTCGCCGACAATTCACGTGCATCTCCTGAAGCTCAGATACATATCAGCTTCATATTTTTATTAATGCTCACAGCTCATAGCGTTAATTACAGTGATATAACTATTTGCCCACTTGTTTATTTTCTTAATAAATGGAGAAAAGACCATTTGGGTTTAATAATTTAACCCAAACATTTATTTATGATAATTCCAAGGAACCTGGTAAACCCATTGTAAAGGCTTGGGACTTCGGGATATGAATCCCTTGCCAGCCTAATCAGGGTCTTATAAAAGGAAAGTCAAGAACCATGGTTTTCTGATGGATAACAAACAACCGTTCGCGATTGACATCTCTTTACTATAAAAATAACACAAAACTCTGACACCATTCACACAAATATCAAATAACAATTACAGAGTCAAACAATTAATGGAATCAAACAATTAAGGGAGTCAAACAATTACGGAAGACAAACAATTAAGGGAGTCAAACAATTTATGGAATCAAACAATTGAGGGAGTCAAACCATTAAGAGAATCAAACAATGAACAGGATATTCCCTACGGCGGCGGCCCTGTGGAAGGTTCTGGAAAGCAGTGATCCGCTCTCAGGAGGAAGGTCAAGTCAGCTTCCTCACTTGGCGCAGGCGGACGATGTCTTGCTACACAGGAGAGACGCCAGGGCACAGACTGTGTGGAGGAAGTGGCGATGACGTGGTAGCCGCGGTAGTAGCTGGGGTAGGTGTCCGGAGATTAACAGTCGATTTGTGAAGGTCTGGGGAATCAGCCCACGAGTCCAGAACCTCAGATGAGAACACAACCAGAATTTGAAAGAACAGCGGGGTGCAAGTACAGCTGTGATGACGGCTGAGTAGTGTCTGATCTGTGACAAGGCGGCACTGGACCTTCTTACCTCCGTCTACCCCCTCAAGTGGGGGAAGCAAACGAGCGGCGAGCAACCATCCTGCTCGTTACAGCCCTGACACAGCTCCCCCAACAAAAATCTACTGTAAGGTAGATTAAAACTTAAGATTAGTACAACAAAACATAAACATCCTGCAACAAATGTATAAATATACAGAGCAAAATAAAGAATGGTCACATTAAAAGAAACAGTGGTAACTTGATGTCCAGATATCGTAAGGCCCTATCAAGGAACTGCACGTGGGATCCACTTCAGTCCAGGTTTAAGTTTGGGCCTATTGCCAGTCATAGAGGATTCTTCTATCCCGTCTGGTGTTATCGGTAACTGGCAACCGAGTCTGGCGCACTTCACACATCGCTCCTGAACTAAGAAGACCTCTCAATAAGACCTCCTGCTGGAACTGTGAAGACCGCCCTCTCTCTGCTGCCATTATTTGGCCGTCTTCCCGGACCGGACCATCCACCACTGACATCGTCGACAACATCTCACGAGCGTTTTCGGTTTATCGAGCATTAGCTTGCCCTCCCCACTGGTGGTGTGAGTGACCCACACTCCAGCTGGAGAGCAGTTATAGCGCGATATTCCCGACGTGGTTTGAGCTCTTTTCCTTCTACTGCTATTTTTCCTTTTTCGCTCTGGCCTAGGGACCTGCACCCTCAAAAAGTGTATTCGTCCTGCAGTCCCCCCTGTAACTGTTCACCTCCCTCCCAGGAGATTGTGAACACGAAAGGGGGTTGGAGCAAGAACCCATCCCAGCCGAGTCTTTCCAGAAAAACCGTGATCGTGCGGGTCCACCTGGAAAGAGGGTAGCAATCCTCATCCTTCCCCAATAGGCACAATTAGCTCACGTCTATAAGTGAGCAGTCACATACACTAGGAAGTAGGCTTCCCCAACGGGGTTCCGGGAGAGAAGCTCAGGAACCACTCTACGACCACCCGGCCATCATTGCCTGTGGGGAGTGCTGAAATTGCGCTGCTACTTACTCAACCGGAATAGGTAGGCTCTAAAAAAAAAAATAAAAAATAAATAAATAAATAAATATAAACCCACCACAACTACCGGTTATGGAGAGAGTACGCCCTCCTAACCGCGGCCCCAGCCTGAACCGCCAACCTGACGACCCGAACCACGACAGGCTCCGCACAGAGAAAGCGGACTAGTTACGCGCCTTCAACGAAGCCCTGAAAAGCAGGAACACTGCCACCACCTCCAACAACTCCACCACCACTGTTACCGCCACTGAGGACGACAACTGGACGAAGGTTGAAAACAAAAAACGCCGACGTGCTTTTTCGGGAAACGAATGCCGTCAAGCAGCCCAAAAGGCACCCATCACCACCACCAGCTCACGCCCAACGACACTGCCAAAATTCCGGATCTCGAAAACGGACACAAAAACGACATGTGCCGCCATCACGGAGATGGAAAAACTAAATCCACTGGCCAAGTTCTCAGTGCGGCCCAACCTAAAGGGGGAGATGATTATTCACCCCAAAGACAAGGACTCCGCCACCACCCTCGACACTTACCTGCAAAATACCACCACCGTTGCATCAACCAAGCTGGACCCCGCCCAGAAACTGATGAAGTCGGTAGTCCTCCGGTACCCAAAGGAACTACCCCTCGAACCCCTGGAGAACCACCCGAAGATCCTAAAAGCCGAGAGATGCTCTCCCCCGTCCGACAAGACGGCCACCACAAAACAAGTGCTCATAATGCACTACGGTTCACCCCCCAGCACCATAGACCTCAAAACCTGGGGGATCTACGAAGTGAGGCCCTTCGTCCCAGAGCCCCTGCGGTGCTTCAGATGCCAGAAATACGAGCACCATCAGACAAGGTGCACGTACAAGGAAATCTGCGCCATCTGCGCACAGAAGCACGGCACACACTCCTGCCTCACCAAGTTGAAAAATGGAGAAAAAATTGCCCCCAAGTGTGCAAACTGCGGGGGCAAACACCACGCCTGGAACCCTGGATGCTCCGAGAGGACAAAGAGGGTCCAGGCAAACCGACCAGCAGCAAGACCGGCCCCCACCGCCTGCACACCAGCCCCACCAAGTACCTTCGTGTGGGGAACCCAAAGGCCAAAACAACAAAGCCAACCTCCTCAGCCGGTCAACACCCAAAGTGCAGCCCAGTTTCCTGGCCTCACTACGGCCACACCTCAGCCACCCAAGCAGCAGACAACGACAACCACGAAAAAGACAAAAGAAGCACACACCAAGGCACCAGAAGGAATGATACACGTATCAGACCTAGCCAAGGTACTGACAACCTTCGCGGAGGGCCTAGCCGGACTACTGGGCCACAAGATCCAACCCACACAGCTCCAAATACTCATGGGGAGCGTCCTCGGGCAAGTCGCCACAGCTCCAGCCACCTCAGTGGAGGAAGCCACGCCGGTCCTCACACGAGTGACAGCCGAGGTACACTCTACACCGAAGAAGGCCACCAGAGAACCAAAGATACCGACAGCTCCCAGAAAGAAATTGGACGTTTCAACTCCCCTGAACCGAACCACGGCCCAGAAGGCAAAAACCACAGAACAAGAAGATATGAACCTGATCCAGCCGGAATCGGACCTGAACATTTCCATCGAGGACCACCAGAAGTCCCCGATGAAACAGTGGTGGAAAACATCAACACCCTGAACATCCTTACATGGAATGCTCAGGGCATCAAAAACAAGAAACACCTCCTGCAAGAAGCAGCAGCCAAGGACAAGCTTGACATCATACTGCTACAAGAAACACTTCTACAAGAACACCACTGTTTCAAATTCAGTGGTTACAAGACATACAGGAGGCATTTCACGCAGGCATCAACAAGAGGATGTATGATCTTGGTCAAGTCAAGCATACCCTCCTCCGAGTTCATGCAGCAATTTCCATGTGGGGAAAACATCGAGACACAGGCCCTCAAAGTAACCCTCCAAGAACGGGAATTAACTGTTCACAACATCTACAAGAACCCAAGGGGCTCACTGGAGGTGACTCAATTATTCGCTTCAGCCGCTGACCACGCCTCACTCATAGGGGATTTCAACGCACATCATCCCTTCCTAAGTTCGGTAAGCCCCACAAATGAAGACGGCCTACACCTATACACCACCTTTCAAGACACACCCGAGATTTGCCTCCTGAACACCGGAGAGCCCACCCACACTAGGGGAGGAAGGCTAGATCTAACCTTCGTCTCCAGTGCACTATAGCCTTCGGCCTCCTGGCAGCTACACCCCACGCTGACCAGCGACCACTTCGCCACCCTAACAACGCTGAAGGTGAACAAACTCCCCACTCCACCCCCGCCGAGATGGAGATACAATACCCAAAAGGCAGACTGGGGACTCTTTAAGAAACACCTGGCTAAGTGGCGCGAAAAATCACAGCCGGCCGGCGCAGCACCCGTGGACGAGACAACCCTCCACCAACAATTGGTCGAGGCGTTTCACCAAGCGGCAGAAGAGGCTATCCCAATAACAAAACCCACATCAAGACAGTACAATGATTACTGGTACTACTGTCCCAGGGTGAAAGAACTCAACCACAGAGTGAACATGGCCCGAAGAAACTACAGGAGACATCCCACGGAAACAAACAGACATCTCCTGCAAGTCATAGTTAAGGATACCAGGGAAGAGAAGGAAGAAATAAAAAACGTAAGCTGACTCAAGTGGTGCTCTGAACTGAACGAGCACACCTCCCTTGGCAAGATGTGGGCCCAGATCCGAAGCATCTGGGAAGGCAACACCACCACCACCACCAACCCATCCCAACCCAGAAGAGGAAGCCGAGAGACTTGCAAAACTGTTCTCTGACCGAGCAGCAACGAAAAACCTCCCGAGACAGGCGGAGGAGACACAACGGCGTCTGCGACAGGTCAGACTCCAGATGATCGAAGAGGCCTGCAACAGTGAAGATGACACCGACAGACCTTTCAACCAGCAAGAACTCCAGAAGTCGTTAAAACGAAGCAAGGACACAGCTCCAGGGGCCGACAGGATAACCTACTCCATGCTTTCCCACGCCGGAAAAGCCGGACACGAGGCTTTGCTACAAGTCATCAATGCTTCGTGGACAGCACAAAGACTTCCACCGGAATGGAAGAAGGCAGATATACAGCCCATTCAGAAGCCCAGAGAACCAGACAAACCGAGGCCCATCTCCCTTCTCAGCTGCATAGCGAAGACGGGAGAAAGAATGGCTCTCAACCGACTCAAGTGGAAAGTAGGCAGCCCACACCCTCACATTTTTGCTTACACCGAGAACACCGGCACAGGCAACAACATCGCCGAGATACTCAGCACAGTGGACTACAAACCAGCTCTGGTGGTCTTCCTCGACCTGGAGACGGCCTTCGAACTAACAAATCCACTGGCCATTATAACGACGCTCGCTGAAAAAGGCATCAAAGGAAGGTTGCTGGGGTGGATCCAGAACTACCTCACACAGAGAGAAGCAAGAGTACGCTTTCAGGGAGCAACCTCAAGCTACAGGGTCCATGAAAACGGAACCCCACAAGGAGGCATCCTCAGTCCAATGCTGTTCAATGTCCTGATGGAAAATCTTGTCAAACTTCCTTTCAGACAAACAGCCAAGCTCCTATGCTATGCAGACGACTTACAGCTTATAGTAAGAGGATCAAACAGACTAGCCAACACGCAACACGCACTCCAACTTATAGAAGAGGAGTGCAACAGACTTGGACTCAAGATAAATCCAGCCAAGTCGAAAGCGATGGCCATCTGCACAGACACACCAAACAAGATGCTCTCCATACAAAACACGCCGGTAGTCTGGACCAACGCCCACCAGTGTCTTGGAATCTGGTTTGACCAGAAACTCACTTTCAAGCCAAACTCGAGTATCTCAGGCTCAGGACGAAGAGCAGACAATATAATGAGGTCGCTCACCAGCACAACCGCAGGAGCAAACCTTCATATGCTCAAAGCCTACTTCACGGCCGCCATCAGATCGCTGGTAGATTACAGTGCTCCAGCACTCATTGGACTGAGAGAAGACCAAATAGCTAAGCTAGAAGTCATCCAAAATAATGCTCTCAGGACCATGCTCGGAGCACCCATGTGGACCAGAATTTGCAATTTGCAAATGGAAACTGAACTACCACCCCTGGCAGTACGAGTCAAGCAGGTGACAGCCGGTCTCCTCGCCAAAATCTGTAGATCACATAAGCCCACAGCTACCAAAATTCGAATCAGTGCCTCCCTCCACCTCGACCACAGAGTGCGAGGGGCCACCTGGTCGCACGAGGCAAGCGAGGTCATCCGACACCTGCAAGCAGAAACACTCGTCAAGAACAACCAAGACACACGAGACAATGGTTACGTTGTTCCTCCACCATGGAGCCCTCCACCAGCCACATTCAAAATTATCGACCTAGGTGATAGCAAAGCCAACCTCCAGAAGGAGGACCTCAAAAAAATAACTCTGGAAGCCATAGCCACCGAGACACCGGCTGATGCAGCATCATACTTCGCAGACGGCTCGGTGGATCCAAAACATTATACATCCGGAGAGGCCTTCTACACCCAAGGTCAGACCCTCCGATGGAGACTTTCTAATGACTGCTCCACCCTACAAACAGAGCTGGTAGCAATCTCAAAGGCCCTACAACACGCTGCAACAACACAACAAGTCCATTATAATTCACACGGACTCGAAATCGGCCATGCAGGCGCTGCAACACAGTCAACCAAGAGACAACGTCCACATCATAACCTCGATCCTCGCACAGCTACAGGAATTCCAAAGACAAAACCGCCCAGTCGTCTTACACTGGATTCCCAGTCATGTAGGGATCGGGGGAAACGAGGTGGCAGACGAAGCAGCCAAGGCAGCCACACGTTCTAGTAGCGTACACATTCAAGTTCCAGCAAGCGTGCAACAGATCAAGAATCACCTCAGAAAGACTAGCAAGCTCCACATCCAAAAGAGCTTCCTTCACGCATTCAACGCTGGTTCCCAATCAGCCAAATGGTACCTGGAGGCCACAAAAGGGGAACTACCTTTCGCAGACAAGAAAACACCAAGACAAACCCAAGTTAGCCTTCATCGACTACGACTAGGGTACAAGTGCTCCTGGCAGATGATTGGAAATGACGTCATGGAATGCACCTACGGTCAGGAGCCAGCAGCCAACCCACTTGAACACTATCTCCTCGACTGCCAAGTCACACAAAGCCTCCGAAACAGAACTCAAAACTCCCAAGAAGCACACACAACACCAGCGGCCACTCTAACCCGAAAGGCCCAAACAAACCACATTCACCACCTTCTCAGGGTCATCACACGACACCCACCACTCAGATAGCTTAGAAAGTATTCTCTCCCAGCAAGTGCGGACCCCAGTTCCGGGGGCGCGCCACTCCGAAACTGACCACGTCCAAGAGTGGGGGTTGGTGGTAAGCGTTCACTGATCGGGGATCCGCTCACACTTGCAACCTGCAGTATCCTCCAAATCTGCAGGTAGGACCACCTCCAATCCCAATCCGGCCTGGCTGCTCCAGGAGCTCCAGCCGGAACTGCCAAACGGGCCGCCTATAGGCAAAGGCCCGTGTCGGACTACGGTCCGACAATCTCAACAACAACGAGTCTGGCGCCTGATCTTCACAGGAACTCTTGCAGGGTAGTACCTCGACTGACTCCAGCTTCGGAACGTCGTCAAGGACACGAGCAATGTAGGTCCTGCAATTATATTTCATTAACAAATTAGCTTGATATAATTTAGGCTTATTAGAGGAAGGGGGTGAGAATGGTCGAATAAAATCTATGGCTATCCGAGAAAATGGTTCTGTAATGATGGGTAAGGACATACGTGGGCACTGATCACAACTCCTACAAAAGGCTCTAATATCCGCTCCCATACCTGGTCAGTAAAATTGATCAGCAACCTTCATATGAGTCTTCCTATGAGAAGAGTGTCCTGCTAGAGGGCTTTCGTGAACTACAGAGAGAATGATGCTACGACAATCAGCAGGAACAACCAGTAAAAATTTACCCAGTGTCCTGCTAGAGGGCTTTCGTGAACTACAGAGAGAATGATGCTACGACAATCAGCAGGAACAACCAGTAAAAATTTACCCACTTTGGCTGGTTGCTTGGATGACACGCAACACCTATGTAACAGACCATCAATACAAACAATCCTGTAGGCAGACCCATCTCTAGCCTGGTCCTTCTCCCCGGAAGTCACCTTCTCCCTCACCCGCGTCAGATTGGTACACGAGTCTTGAAGCTTGGAGAACTCCTTGGGCGTCACAGTCAGTGGCTGCAATTTCGGCAGAGCCAGAGGATGCAGTCGTTTCACCTTCGCCGACTGCTGGAGGTGAGGTGGCGTGTAAGGGTGGCGAAGCGACGTCGGCAGGTGGCGAGGCGGCGTTGTTAAGTGGCGAGGAGACTTGAGCTAGTGGCAAGGAGAGTTTTAAGGGTTCCGGGTCGTTAGGGTCACGAATTCCGGGATCATTTCCAATGAGATCACTAGCGAATTTAATGGGCGCTCATACCACATCAGACCAACCAATGAAATAGGGGCAACGCAGGTAGCAACTAACAACAGGGAACTGGTCAACACGGCCTAAGTAATCAGCGACACCAACTTTCGAGCAGCTGGAGATGTCAGAGTCAGGCAGGGCTTCCTCAGAGACAATAATACATGAGCAACCGATGTCCCAAATGATAGCAAATACCCAAGACCCATTTATCGTTCCACTGACACAATAATGGGGACAGCTCCTGTCTTCCAAACAGAATCCGACCTTGTTGCTGGGCTGATGAATGTCGGTAGATTTGAAGGCGCGGGGATTCCTGGGACAGCGAGAACGAATGTGCCCTTCTTCTTGCACAGTTGTGGCACAGCACG
Organism: Homarus americanus; assembly: GCF_018991925.1. Lineage (NCBI taxonomy): Eukaryota > Metazoa > Arthropoda > Malacostraca > Decapoda > Nephropidae > Homarus > Homarus americanus. Next base: position 10,626 of record NW_024730144.1, on the reverse strand, counting down.
GCAGGTGAACTTCTCCTCTCTACTCCCGGGAATGGTTCCTTGGAGGCCGGAGGCTTCGTGTTCTTCACTGGAGGCGTGTGAGACTTGGGGTAGGCGTTGCGAGCGGACGTCCAGTCGTCAGCAAGTTGTACAGCTTCTCCTAGCGTCGCTGGCCTGCGTTCCTTGATGAATATTCTCAGGTCTCGCTGTAGAGAAGACAGAAACTGATCCAATATCATAAAGTTAGTGGGAGACAAATGTTTCATCAACCTCTGAAGCCTCTACACATTGTTGAAACAAACGACCCAGGTGGATTGAAAATTGCTGGTATGTTTCGCCTGCCCAAATCTTTGCTCTGCGGAAATCAACACGATAACTATCAGAAGTCTTGTTAAACCCTCTCAAGAGAGCTTGCTTCAACAAAGAGTAATCTCTAGTGGTGTCGGCAGACAGGGACGTATAAATCTGTACCGGTTTCCAGTGGTGGGCACAGCTAAACGAAAAGTTAGCTTCGCTAACCGCTAATCCGCTAACTAAAAAGTTAACTTCGCTAACGCTAAACCGCTAAACAGCTAAAAAAATTAGCAGAAGCTAACGCTAACCGCTAACTTTTATTGTATGGATTTAGCTGCGTTTTTTTTGGGGGGGGGAGGGGGCTCTAAAACCCTTAAAAATAGACCTAGAGAGCGGAAATTTCCATATGTTTTGTAGCTTAGACATAGAGCTTTCCAAAAAGGCATAGCATGCCAAAATCATATGATGATCAAGGTGTACACAAATAATTAAATGAACAAATGAAATTAAACATTAGTTTATATTCAAGTTTCAACATACACTTTATAATCTTTATTTACTGTACGAAAAGTATTAAACGAATCCAAAAACTGTAGTACTGTATAGCATAGGTAGCAAATAGCATCATGCCAAGATCAGATGATGATCAACTTATCAAGGTGTACACTGTACACAATTTCACAAATAATTAATTTGCATTCTCATACAACTTATCGGCCTTATTCATTATTCATGTAAATATGCAATACCAACCACATACACATTATACCAGTGCATTTTTATATAACTTATTTTTGGTCTTAGTCATATAAATAAACAAAACTCTAAACTTTAATGAAAAGTAAGTTTTAAGAAAATTTTGTTTGGCGCACACCTTGGATGACATCCTGGTTATGAACTTATGCAGTACTTAGCATAACCAAATATATTGACACAAAAAAATCCTAATTAAATTGACAAATAAATGAGAAATGAAATTATACATTAGTTTACAATTACATTCTATGATTCTCTCAACATACACTGACTGTTTTTATTTACTGTAAAAAAAAGTATCCGGCTGTAGTGGCTGGGCCTTCTCCTTCGCCTCGACGTGATGCTGGTTGCCCTTCATAAACATCAGCCTCTCAAAGTTGCCATCTGACAGGGTGGCTCTCTTGGCCCTCAAGATATCTTTGCACGTACTAACACGCAGTCAGCTAAGCATGCCTGACTGGCTGTTGGAGACACGTCGCGGCGTCACAAGCTTACAACAGACAGGAACAAACATGTATAAATTTTGTTAGCGGACTTAAAGTTAGCGGCATTAAATTTAGCGGAAGCTAATTGGTCCGCTAATGGTTTCCAAAGTTATCGAAAGAGCTAATCTGCTAACGAGAAAGTTAGCTTCGCTAATTAGCGGTTAGCGGATTAGTGGAACCGTGCCCACCACTGCCGGTTTCCCACTCAGTAGGCTACCCAATCTTACAGCATAGCTATCTTTGTCCACACCAAGCAGCTCAGCTACCCATTCAAACCTAACAAGGTAGGAGGCGATGTCTTCTCCTTCACGATAAACAGGCAAACTAGGTTTTACAACATTATCTTGTATAGGGCCAGAGGATTCTGGTCTACTTTGAACATTAATCCTAGCTAGTTCTATGTCCTTCTCTGCCTGCAATTTAGCTAATTCAAACTTTCTTTCTCTCTCTCTCTCTCTGTTGCGTTCCTCTCTCTCTCTCTCTCTTGCTGTTGCGTTCGTCTCTCTCTCTTGTGCCGTGCTCTTTCTCGGCCGTTTGTTGGTAAATCACATACCGACCAACCTCCGCACCTGTCAGACCCAGGGCCACCGCTTGACCTTTCAACTCCTCAAAACTAGACAATGATACAAAAGGCCAAGAGCCAAAGTGACAAATTAAACAACTTACCCGGCATCTAGCCAAAAGTAACTACTTAGTGGCTCAATGAAACCAATAAGTGATTTGATCCGGTTGGAGGAAACCTTGTTTCGCACCCAGTCCCAGTTAAATCACCTCAGGGAAAAGAAACCGCACTAGGTGAATCAACAACAAAATGCTATGACAGCATTCACAGTGCACCCCAACCAACATTAATTAACTTCCCTAGAACAAGGGAGAGCAACAAAATTAGCACAACAGAAGGAAGAGATAAGCACGGAACAACACTTACTTCTGGGCCTCAGACAGCAAGCCACGCGCACACGGCGACTTTCAACAAACACCAGAACGAATGTTAGCCCTCAGAAACCAAGGTTAGAGAGAATCCTGGCACGGTCGCCACTTGTAAAGGCCTGGGACTTAGGGCTAAGAATCCATTACTAGCCTAATCAGGATCTTATAAAAGGAAAGTCAAGAACAATGGTTTTCTGATGGATAACAAACAACCGTTCGAGATTGACATCTCTTTACTCTGAAAATAACACAAACTCTGACACCACTCACACAAATATCAAATAACAATTACGGGAGTCAAACAATTAAGAGAATCAAACAATTACGGGAGTCAAACAATTAATGGAGTCAAACAATTACGGGAGCTAAACAATTAATGGAATCAAACAATTAAGGGAGTAAAACAATTCTGGGAGTTAAACAATTAAGAGGATCAAACAATGAAAAGATATTTCCTACGCCGGCGGCCCTGTGGAAGGTTCCGGAAAGCAGTGATCCGCTCTCAGGGGGAAGGTCCAGTCAGCTTCCTCAATTGTCGCTGGCGGGCGATGTCTTGCTACACAGGAGAGTTATCAGGGCACAGACTGTGTGGAGGAATTGGCGATGACGTGGTAGCCGCGGTAGTAGCTGGGGTAGGTGTCAGGAGGTTGACAGTCGATTTGTGAAGGTCTGGGGAATCAGCCCACGAGTCCAGAACCTCAGATGAGAACACAACCAGAATTTGAACGAACAGCGGGGTGCAAGCAAAGGAGCGGTGGGCAACCATCCTGCTCGTTGCAGCCCTGACACCCATGTGAAAGGACATTCAACAGTGATTGCTACAGGTAAACAGAAGGATTCATAAGGTGGTAGCAAGAATATCGAATTCACAGTGTTGAAAAACCAGTGTTATACAAAAAACAAAACAAAGGGATTTATTGGTCAGTGTTTACAAAGTTATCCATTTTGCACATGTGATATCACCTATTTTGAGAACAAACTTTTTTAGCTTGTTCAACGTTCCAGTTCAACATACAAGTTCAAAGTTTTTTATTATAAGTGATTACATACATTTGCTAAGACCAAGTCTGCAGCTGCTCCGACAGGTGATAAGTGGTGTGCATTCACGACTATAACTCACATGATTCCCAACTCTGTGTAGCAATCCACCGGTGTAAGGACACAAGATATGATGTACCACAGCAGCGACAGTAGTGTCATCACTATTATAAGCAGTCGAGGAAAGACCAGCACCTTGTTCAACCCATGGGATATGTACAACCTTACCAACGCAAACAACACTTTTATCGCGTTGAGCAAATCAGAAGTGTTGTCTGTTCAGGGTGAGTGGGTAACAATGTACTTTCCATAGATATAAATACGGGTGCATGCGCATATGTACTCTCATTAGTGTCCTATCAAGAACTACAGTGACGTTCATCGCACCGCAGATTTATAGTTAGACCTACTGACACCGATCTCTCAGGAGTTTCTGGTACCCTGGTGTGTAGGGAGGTTATCCATGACGACCAGATGCAACCTCCAGGCAATCGAAGTTCAGAGGTAGTGAGTCTAATCTATAGCCACTATATATTTTATACTTTAATACTGACTCAGGATTATCTCTTCTAGGTCAAAAATACAGGCTAATTTTGTTTATATAATCAAAACATATCCAAATATAAATATTGCATAACCTCATACCAGTCACGCCTCACCCATACATCCATACAAGCATACACACAAATTTAGAATTACAGAGGCTGGTATCAAACACAGGTACCAGCTACTTCAAGCACCAGACATAGGAGTATGGTATAACAGGAAATGCTCTGCAGAATCACTTGTAGAGGGCAGAGTCGCACAGCCAAGGACTTCTAGTTGCCTGACGAACAGGAAGGTTATCCCAATAGACTGTACCAGTTCGGAGAAGCAAGACAGGACCAAGTCTATCGGCCAAACAACAAACCGGAACCTCTCTTGGTGGGTCTTCCAGTCTCCACTTCTCACTGCCTCACAACAGAAGTGGCAGGATTCAAGATTCTGGAGCTCAGTGGACACCGGTGAACTGGCTACCACCACCCAACTGTAGATTTAAAACAAATTCGTCTTCACACAACAATAAATTAAACAATTATACCAAGTAATAAATTCCTAACTAGATACCACATCAAATACTGTACTTACAAAACAGTGCATAAGAACAGTGCATAAAGGGAGGAGGAATCGTCCGTCCACCATGAGATGTGTGGAGTGAGTGCTGATTGGGTGGCGTCCCAGACATAAGCTCTCTACCAGTCTCGAACACACCCATACAACTCCCCACACACAAGCTCGTTGTCTCGAATGCTCACTATACAGTCCCCATGTTAGTGGGCAGCTAAATGCAATTTTTCAAGAGAATCATGCAACTGGTGATACAAGCACAAAATTTGGCATGGTAATTTTAATGGTTACCAGTCAAGTCTGCCTAATTGGCCATTTAAAATCCAAGATGGCGGCCATTTTTCAAGATAGCCGCCATAGTGACCTTCAAAAGTTGATTTTTCTTATAGATATTGATGTAGTTGGTCAATCTAGGATCTTGGTGTTATGTATGTTTTCAAGCATGCTCAGATGATTTTTATAGTTTTAAGTCCATTGTAACATTTTATCCACATAAAATAACACTTTTAGTAAAAATATAAAAAGAACTTACTAAAAAAGTACTCACTATTAGCACTGATTCCTGTGACTTCTCCTGACAGTACATCTTTGTGCATTTACTGATGTTCATAGTAAAAGTGCTGTGCAGGAAAGTCCAGAGCGAAAGCATTTGCATTTTTGATTGCAGTCTTTCTTACAGGAACATTTGGTCAGCTCCTGACAGCATGTCGCAATCTGGGGCAGAGTCGTCCATCCCCAGTTGACAGGACTGCTGGTTTCTGGATTGAGATTGTTGACCAACCTGGTAGGCAGCCTGTTTCATGTTCCTTGAGGTCTGCCTGGGTTGGTGGAATGGAGTCATTTGGTCTCTGCTTGAGGGAAAAGAGATAGTCTTGCCTCTCATCTGTCGTACATGAGGACAACACTTTCCAGTTTTGCACAACATCCAGCAACTGTTGTTGGACATTGGCTGAGTTTGGTGAATGTTTCTGAAACTTCATCATAGACATTCCATGTCTGCCATGCAGATTTCTTTCCTTTCCCACAGAAGCCAGACACAACGTCACAGCCAGTGAAAGCATGAAAGTATAGGATCCCACTAGCTTTCTTAGGCCCTATCGCAGAAACTACATCATGAACTGGAATCCATCGATAACTGGCTCCTTGGCCAAAGGCAATCCACATGTTATCTGGCCTAGGGTATGATCATGCCAAATTTCATGCTTGCATCACCATTTGCACGATTTTTCCATTATCCGCTTTTCTATGTAAACTCCCTTGATATTAAATAACTCTCGAACTCATTCGACACCCATGACACTCTGAAAATATGCTTCGACTCCTTAAATTGAATGAAACGGACAGACGCCCCTAACCAGGCAACATGACAATTTACCTTACGCAGATAGTCAATAAAATATGACAATAACTATCCTGACAAGGTGGAAACTACGGGAGTGGTAACACTACCTCTACGTTTTCCTAAACGTGGTAAACCATTTCCTGCAGCTGATGGATTAATTGGTCTTCCAATGCTCAAACACAACATGATTGATGTCCAGCCAAATCGACATACTTCACTTTTTGTGGCATTACCTATTGTGCCAGGCACAACTCTGTTCCATTGCTCATCGCTTGGATGAAAGTTAAAGCAAATTCTCCTACAACGAGGAAGATGGGTTCCCAGTGCGTCCCAGAAACTACCGACTAATTTACCTGGCGTGATTTTTAGCAGCAACAATTGAATAGTAGTACCTGCAGTCTTAACAGGTACTCTGCATTTTCAGAATGAGGAAATAACCAGGGGCACTGCTCGCTTACCTGATGGATGCACGGGAATTGACGTAGTCTGTCCTACAGAAACTTCTAGTGTTAAAGGTCATTCATGTGAATCTACATTGAGTGCAATTCGTCCTGGTGGTTTAACAGATGTCCTCATTCTCAACAGAACAGGCACTCCCAGAAAATTGAAAGAGGGAAGTTGTTTGTGTGATTATCTGGTTTACCATACTATTGTTGCTCTACAGCCTACACAATTCCCAATTGGTAGTGTTACACATACACTTACACAAACCAGACAGGAGAGGATGGATCAAATAGCATCACAAGTTAAGGTAATTGATTATCCTCAAGGCAAGACTAAGCTCGTCGAGTTGCTTGCCGACTACAGAAAGATTGTAGCATTAACTGGCGAGTCGTTAGCTCAGACGAGTTTAACTAACGTTTTTGCGAAGATCCACGGACACATTTAGTAGCATCACACACTGAAATGATTTATAACCTAACCTATAACCTAACCAAACAGGCTAAGCCTTTAACGCTAGAAATAGGCGACGCTGTTAGGGTAAGAGAACCTGAATGGATCTCTAAACTTGCGCCCAAATTTTCAGTTCCATTCCTGATTACCGCCAAGGAAATGGATAACAAATTTAAATTTTTGAAATCAATCACACAAACATCAAACGTAGTACATGCGTACAGACTTTAAAGGGTACACCCAGAGTTACTACCCAGGGATGTCAACGATATTCTGGACACATCTGCTCAAACTGCAGACATATCAAGTACACCATCTGTATTATCGTTTAAAACTACGCTCTACAAACCAATTGTAAGATTTTTTTTCTCTCCAATTTCTATATTTTACCAATGATAAACTCAGTGATGAAATTAGTTTTCTCCCGTTTATATCTTATATCAAGGACAAGCTCATTGCTGATTTAATTAACACGGGTTTCAGACAGTGGATGGCCATCTTTTGCCTGTACACACCTTCCTAGAATTCCTAATTTACAAAATACAGGAGGTTATTGCTTTTTCGCTTATCCCAGAAGAAATGCATCCGCTTGCCGCAATTCTATGATTTTTTCTCCTTTAACTAGAGGCAATACTACCGCATACTGTACTCCTATTTTTATTAACAGTCCAATGTTCTCACCGCATGACAAATGGAACCTTTCCCAATAAATATAATGACACACTTGTGACCTTAGATAAACAAACTGAACATTAGTATTCCCCGATCATTTTTTTTTAATCAGTGGATAACCGTAAGGTGATTTCAGTGTAAATCGTCATATACATATATTTGTATGTATGTCTTTCCTACGCATTCGCGTTTTTTCCTGCTGCAGAAGGAATGTGTGAACTGGCAATCATATATACGAGTGCTCGCACATATACTTATACACCAGGAAAATGGTGTTTCATGCACACCTTCATAACATGCGATATATAACTTCAGCAATGGACTTGTTTCGTGGAAAGCGTAGTTTTATATTGAAGAGGAGAACCAGGGTAAACACAAACATCTTGAAGTAGGGTTTCATTTAATTGCTAACGTTTCGGAATAATCCTTTTCCATCATCAGAGCCTAAAAAGTTTTGAAAAAGTTTAAAAATTCAGGTGATATACAATAAAAACATAATATTATACGAAAATTTACCTTCGATAAACATCAAAAATTTTAAAAAGAGCAATCCACTTCAAAATCGACAAAAATGACGAGAGACCTACCTGTACATACAAAGTATGAAATAAAATGTACAGGGGGGGTATTACCTTAATTCAGACGAGCCTTAATGTGAAAAACATAACAATTCACTAGAGGCCATATCACAAAGCGATGGCTTTTCTTTATACTTGTGTAATGCCTCCATAATGAAGAGGTCTGTATCACAGTCGCTCTTGCCAAGAACTGAGAAATCAGACGGCGAAAACGGATGGTCATGTTGGTGGGCGTGGTTACGAATAGCTGAATGTGATGGTTGTGTTATTAAATGGCCTGTTCGAACGGAACGGCCCAAGTGTTCATGGATGCGAGTTATCAAATGTCTTTTAGTTTTACCTATATATGCTGCCCTACAGCTGGCACACGTAAATTGGAAAACAACTGAGGATTGCAGGTGTGTGGGTATGCAATGTTAAACAGATGTTAATCAATAATACAAATGGCTGCATTTATAAAGTCCCTTGCAAGGAATGTAATAGGTTTTACTTTGGCCAAACAGGTAAAGATCTTGTAACTAGGCTTAAACAACATAAATACAGTGTTAGGACAGGCCAGGAATCCAATGCTCTGTTCGTTCATTTGAGGGATAATAAACATTTCATTGACTGGGATAATGCCTCCTCAATATTACATTGTAATTCAATTGACAGTTGGAACATTATAGAATCCGTTAACATGAATTTGAGTAATGGTATGTACAAATTGGACAATTTTGTAATTAAGAAGATTTGTAACCAGGTGAGAAGGTTGGGTCAGTTTTCAACAACTGTGTTATGGCTAGCTTTGAGTATACAGTCTCTATTTACCAACAACATCCTCTTGCCGAAACTATTGACATATACAGATGAACTGTTCTCAAATACTGATATAATTTGATGGATTCAATGACCACAATTTAAAGAATTTTTAAAACTGGCTGTAAATGATTGTTTGTTTTTATTTCATAACAAAGCTTATAAACAATGTGATGGTGTTATGGGTTCACCTTTAGGTCCCACGGTTAGCCAACGCGTCCCTCCCCAATTTAAGCCTCTTTTGTTCTATCGTCGGTATGTTGATGACACTTTTTTAATTTTCAGATCACTTGATCACGTCCTATGTTCCTGCAAATTATTTAAATTCGAAACATGGCAACATCAAATTTCTTGTGAATTAAAAAGGAAAATATTTTCCATTCCTTGATGTTAATATCCACCGCCTGCATAATAGTTTCGGGACAACAGCCTTATATACAGAAACCAATCTCACTGGTTTGAGTTCAAAATTTCACCTTTATTCCTCTTAACTACAAAACGTACCTATAATGCGTACTCTTACCAACAGAGCCTTTAATATATGTTCTAGCTATTTCCACTTGAATATTGAACTAAAATACATAAAGGAACTACTTTAACAATGGTTTCCTAAGAGATTTACAGACACTTATATTGGCAAAACCCTTATTAGGATTTTAGTCCGACAGCCTCAAATCCACACTGTCCCTAAATATTCTATCTATTTCACCTACATCCTGCATAATTCAGCTTCACCCTTAGAAAGAAATCAAGAAGCTTTTCTGAATGAATTCCCATCCACAAATTCTTAGACTAATCTTAAACCCAGAGTTCACCTTAAGAAATTTCTTTAAAATTAAAGACACCATACCCACATACCTGCAATCCTCAGTTGTTTATCAATTTACGTGCTAGCTGTAGGGCAAGTATATAGGTAAAACTAAGACATTTGATAACTCGCATCCATGAACACTTGCGCCGTTCCGTTCGAACAGGCTATATTTAATAACACAACCACCACATTCAGCTATTCGTAACAACGCCCACCAACATGACCTCACTCGTTTTCACCGTCTGATTTTCGTTCTTGGCAAGTGTGACTGTGATACAGACCTCTCATTATGGTATTACACCAGTATAAAGAAAAGCCATCGCTTTGTGATATATTCTAGTGAATTGTTATGTTTTTCTCACTAAGGCTCGTCTGAATTATGTAATACCCCCTGTACATTTTATTTCATACTTTTATTTCCCCATTTATTTGTATGTAGGTCTCGTCATTGGTTTTATTTTGAATTGATTGCTCTTATTTGGGGTCTTCTTTTTAGTTTATCGAAGGTAAATTTCGTATGATATTATGTTTTTTAATAAAGCATAACCTGTATTTTTAAACCTTTTTTCAAAAACTTTTTAGGCTCTGATGATGGAAAAGGATTATTTCCGAAACGTTTACCCTGGTTCTCCTCTTCTGTTATATATATATATATATATATATATATATATATATATATATATATATATATATATATATATATATATATATATATATATATATATATATATACATTTTAAGTAAATCATTTGAAAAACATGGATAAGATAAATCTGATAAAATCACACGGAAAATAATTAAATTATATTTATTGCTCATTTTCCTGTGTGATTTTATATATATATATATATATATATATATATATATATATATATATATATATATATATATATATATATATATATATATATATATATATATATATATATATACAGCCCACAT
>NW_024730143.1:0-14549 GCF_018991925.1 Homarus americanus | reverse complement strand
GTTATGATATACTGGGGTCAAACTGTCGTGGGGTTATGATATACTGGGGTCAAACTGTCGTGGGGTTATGATATACTGGGGTCAAACTCTCGTGGGGTTATGATATACTGGGGTCAAACTGTCGTGGGGTTATCATACACTGGGGTCAAACTGTCGTGGGGTTATGATATACTGGGGTCAAACTGTCGTGGGGTTATCATACACTGGGGTTAAGATGTCCCTGGGGTTATGCTGGGGTCGGATATCACTGGGGCGTATCTTAAGGATTTCAGGAGCGGGCGGAGCTAATCAAGAGCATTTATTATCCTACTTTTTTTTACTTTAATATTATTTTAACTTAACTTCTTAGTCAATTTTATATTTTTAACTATAATCATTTTGTTGTTGTTGTTGGTCATAAAACCGTAAACTCAATTTCACAAAGAGTGGGTTTTATTACAGGGGTGAACTAGAGTATTAAAAAGTACTGAAATAACACTTAAGTTTTAATGGTGAATAGTGTACATTAGTCTAGTACTGTTGTGTTTACTGTGAGTGTGTGTGTCTCTCAAGACGACGTGCCTGGTTCGATTCCTGCCAAGGGTCAGATTTGAGAAGGTTGGTAGTGTTCAGTGTGACGCTATCGAACATTGAAGACTTGATATATGTGAAGCAGCTCTTAATTTATGTGGGGTAGCCCTTCAAACACATGGAGTACCTGTATATAGTTAATGAGCTACAATTTAACACGTGCCATAATATGTTAATACCACCTGAGGCTAATTGAAATATGGTGTTAAATTGCATAATGGCTATAATGGAATTAGAATCATTAATTAACCTGGATCTATACTCTAATGGCCAGCAGGTGAATTAATATCGTTTAATTTGAAACTGTTGATATGCTATAGGATATTGTATAGATATTAACACCTAAGGCTATTGGATCAACCCTTGTACCTCGATTATCCACGCTTGGACCTTGATTATCCATGCTTGGACCTTGATTATCCACGCTTGGATCTCGATTATCCACGCTTGGACCTCGATTATCCACGCTTGGACCTCGATTATCCACGCTTGAACCTCGATTATCCACGCTTGTAACTCGATTATCCACTCTTGTACCTTGATTATCCATGCTTGGACCTTGATTATCCACGCTTGGACCTCGATTATCCACGCTTGGACCTCGATTATCCACGCTTGGGCCTCGATTATCCACGCTTGGACCTCGATTATCCACGCTTGTAACTCGATTATCCACTCTTGTACCTTGATTATCCACACACATACCTGATTATCCACACTTATACCTAATTATCCACACTTATACCTCATTATCCAAACATATACCTAACTATCCACACTTATACCTCATTATCCAAACATATACCTAACTATCCACATTTATTCCTCAATTATCCACACTTATACCTCATTATCCAAACATATACCTAACTATCCAAACATATACCTAACTATCCACATTTATTCCTCAATTATCCACACTTCTACCTCAATTAGCCACACGTCATTATACACACACACATGTACCTTGGCTAGAAAACTCATCGTGTTCACAGGATTTTTTTTTTAGAACATTCACCACCACAGTTGCCTTTGATGGAGGGAATTGGCTTTGTGACACTCGACGTCGTTTTAACTCAGCGGACGGAGAGGTGATAATTGTGGCTGTGTTGTTTTCTCTTGTTTACCGACGAGGAAGACTAACAAGAGTGACTGTGTAGGTAGATGTGTGTGGGTAGGTAAGTGGATTGGTAGGTGGGTGTGTGGGTGTATAGATGGATAGATGTATTCCTATTAAGACATCACACGCCAATTTTATATAAAACTAAGGTAATGTTTTATTTTCACACAGACAAACAGACTTCATGTTAGCGATGTGTTTGATTGAAATATTTACACGAGAATAATAATTAATTGCCTCCATTACCAAGAAGAAAAAAAATGACAAGCATGAAAAATAAAATAATGAGAATAACAGACTAAAACTATTGTCATGTTATCATTATACAAGAGGACAATAACATCTTTAAATAGAGAAATAAAATACACATTCCGGGATTGAATAACATAACATAAATTAAAACAATTTCATATTTAATCAAACACTAAACAAAACAATACAAAATTTCTATACTTTTTTGATGGTAATTTAGTATATTAAAATAAAAACACAAATTAATAGGTGATCTAGTCTAGAGGATACTTGAATTAACACAAACATGTAAGAATGAATGTATGTATGGTAGGCCACTGAGGCAATTTACTATTAATGTGGGAATATTTAACGTCACCTGAAAATCATATTGTTTGTCTCGTGCCATATTTATAAAGGTCAAAGGTCACCAACAAGGTCATGCTGGTCATAATGGGGAAGATATATTGCTTTATGCTGTGAATATTTCTTCTTTAATTAAGATTGAATCACTAAGAGAATTTTGTCACCAGCACTGTATAACTTTATACAAAAGGGTAGTTAGTTATGTCTATAGCCTGCCTGCCTGCCTGTCTGCCTGCCTGCCTGCCTGCTTGCTTACCTGCCTGCTTACCTGCCTGCCTGCCTGCCTGCCTGCCTGCCTGCCTGCCTGCCTGCCTGCCTGCTGCCTGCCTGCCTGCCTGCCTGCCTGCCTGCCTGCCTGCCTGCCTGCCTGCCTGCCTGCCTGCCTGCCTGCCTGCCTGCCTGCCTGCCTGCCTGCCTGCCTGCCTGCCTGACTCTCCTCCTGTATTCATTCTCGTAAATATCCGGTACAGCACAACCCTGAATACAAAACAGGAGGATACAGTATATTTACAGTGAGTCCTCTATTTAACGGACTATGTGTAGAAGAAGAAAGTCCCTTATATCAAGGGTCTGTTATATGTGGGACCTCTATGTAAACGAACTATACAGAGCTGAAAATCCGTTATTTCGAGGGTCCACTAAATGTGAAATCCCCCTTTTAACGGATTATACATGGAGATATAAGTCCGTTATATGGAGATTTCATTGTATTTTATTAAATTTTCATATTACACAAACTCAAATGACGTTATATCTCACCAATAGTTTGCCAAGTTCAAGAAATATTATTTAACACATAAGAGCCTTAAGTTTATATTATATAGATATGTGTTGGTTTTTTGTCTAAGTTCTGTATATCGAAAGCAAACACAAACCAATTTTCTTGTCTACCTAACGTAACGTAGCCCGACCCAGAGCAACGCAACCAGCATAGCGCAACGTCGTCACTGTGTGTGTATCTAAAAGCATCCTACATTAATGAGTCATAAATATTCAATGGGTAAATCGTGTCATCAGTAGTTTGGTAAAAATGATATGTCGTGACCAATATGCTGTAATATGCTTGCCATAAAGAGACCATTTTAAAGGTACAAATTTTATACATACTTTTTTTTTAAAGCTTTTCACTGTTTTACCATGAGTGTATGTCTGTGTATAGTAAATGTTTTGTGTTTAATTAAGAAATATAATAGGTATAATATACATATTTTTTGTTATTGAAGAGATTGAGAAAAAATATATATTCTTAATGTTTTCTCTATACTGACACAAAACCATTCTTGTTAAGGCTTACGAAATATAATAAAAAATAAAATCCCCACATAAAATTCAGATAAACATTTGACACTAAAGAGAAGATCAGTGATGGAAAAAAATTATATAAACAATTAATTTCTTTGTGTCGTGATGATGTGAAAATATCCATCTGCTGTCTGTTGAGCGGTATTGTAAAACTTGGCCTTGCTATTGTTATTACGGGGGTGTGGGGGGCTATTGTTTTAATTATACATATCATTAAAAACAGAAGCAAGAGGAAATTACCTTTCGTGACTTATGGTGACTTTAAGTGATCTGTGGTGACTATTGGTGTTCTATGGTGACTTAAAGTGACCTCGAACGACTTTTGATGACTTGTGGAGTCTGTTAGTGACCTGTGGTGACTTTTATTGACCTGTGATGACCTTAGTGAAGAAATATCCAAGCGTAAAGATCAAATACACTTCATCTGGCACGGACTGGTGGGCAGACGAACAAAATATGAAATATCATATGAGGATCCGTGAAATATGAGCGTAAGGCGAGAGGACACACGGTAGACAGTTCACCTGATGACATTCTGTGTACCCTGCCCTCTGACGCAGTACTAGAGAACGATGGAGGAGACCTGAGCCAACAGAGGGTCTGAGGCTTCACGGGTTATTACTGGTGGTGCTGAGACGAGGGTTAACACATTCTGATTCGTCTGTCACCTGGTTGTGTTATTTAGTGGGTATTTTGTTATATTAAGCTCCAGGTGTGTGAATCAAAGTACAAGGTTAGTAATGGTGGTAGTAGTGGTGGTGTGTGTGATGGTGATGGTATTAGTTGTGGTGGTGATAGTGATTGTGTTGTTGGTGATGATGGTAGGGGTGATGATAATGATATTGTTGGTGGTGGTGATAAAAACACAATCCGGATGAAGTAAAGCTTCACCTAATACACATTCATTTATTTAATTTTATCCTGAGAGAGAGAGAGAGAGAGAGAGAGAGAGAGAGAGAGAGAGAGAGAGAGAGAGACCCCTTCCCCCCTCCTCAGCAACACTTAGCCAGCAAGGGTTCAGATGAATAATCCCTCCTATATAATTTGTAACCTGGAAGTCAGTTTTAGCTTGACAGTTCACACGGATTGTTTGGTTTCAATTAGAAGTCTCATTATCCTGTGTATTCTCGCTCCTCACTACAGGTTCAAGGTAGTGGAATACTTTTAATATTTTACGAATTCATACTGATATATTCTGTCAAGTTTAAACACACTAATATTGCCTGGTGCTGGGGGGGGGGGTAGATGTTAGGTTAGGTTTCGTTTATGCTAAATTACGTTAAAGTTATCATTAAGTTAGGTTAATTTAGGTTAGGTTTAGGTTAATATTACGTTGATTAATATTAAGGTGAAATAAGCTTGAGTATCTAACCTTCACAAGATCTCACAACTTCAACATAACAACTCTCCCCAGAGGAAGATATTTATTGTCTCAGCTGTATCGTGTGGGGGTGTACGTGGATCAAGAAGCTATATTAATCATCAAAATAAAAAGGAGGATTATATAGCTCACAGTACGAGAGCCCATTACCGAATATCACCACGCGGGAGGGTGTGGGTGAGAAAGTCTACGGACATTGTTACCCACATTTCACTTTCTCATTCAGCTGAAATAAGATACATGTAAGGTAACATTATGATAGAAGACAACTGATTGATGTAGCCAATTAGACAGTAGACAGGTGATGTAGGCCAAGAGACAGGAAACAGGCGACAATGAATCATTAAACACATACTCGATGTCAAGAAGCGCTCAACACACTGACCCTTTCGACTCTCACTGACCATCACCACGACCTCATCTGCAAATTTGGTAAGAAGCTTCTACACCATCCTCGACACCGGCTCCTACTACCACCTGAGATCCCTAGCCCGAGAATTGCTGTTCGACACCACAACCGCATCCAGCCCATACGTGCACGAACTGATCGCTATAAGAACAGCCCAGTCCCAACCATTGTAAAAATTATCAATAACTTGTAATAAACCAGTGTATTCACTCCCAGTAAACACTACTTCTTGCACTGTCACTATGTTGAAATGAACTGTAGTTTGAGCTTTTCCCCATCTAGTTATTATATATCTTATTTGTATCACTTATGTTACTTGTATATTATTTGTAATTCGAAACCCATTCCCCAAATATGTATCTGTATATTTTCAGCCTTCTGGCTGCCAAGCTCTTTCAATAAACCGTTAATTATTATTATTATTATTATTATTTAATGTTAATAAGTGAAATAAGGGTAGCAATCTCCGTAGACCTTTACGCCGCCCGACTGGCATTATTCAGTGATGACTTACTCTGAGCTATATCTATCTCTCTAAAAATTTCCGAGATAAATTTAAAGATACATAAGCTAATTTACACCTTGTTACTTTCATATAAACATTTATATATACATTTATTTATATACATTAATACTTTTTCAGTCACAAAAATCCCAGGAACATTTTTTCTTGGTTGTATTTTTTTTCATATAATATTCACTAATTAAGAACTAGATATACACAGCGCTGGGATGACAATGAGATATACGTATAGGAAGTGAATTAAGGAAGCGTATAACGTAATTCATTATAACCTCTAACTATCACAGAGGATATAACTTACTTGTGTTCATATTAACACTCACGGTAAAATGCTAAACAAAGTGAGATTAGAGTAAAAATATCACGTCCTGGTTTTAATATTATAATAACAAATATGACTCGGAGGATCGTAATGGTAATTGTAGTAATTGATGTTGTTTATGGCAATAATGGTGGTGATGGAAGAAAGGTTAATAATGGTGATAGTATTGATGAGAGTGATACTGATTGTGATGATATTAATGGAAGTATGGTAGTGATTAGTGATGGTAGTAACGGTATAATGATAGTATTAATAATGGTAATGATAAGAATGGTGGTAATAGCAATAATGATCGTGATGGTAATGACAGTAATATCAACAACGAAATATATCTCCCAATTTTACATAATCCTTCTTCACAAACGAGTTCGCTACCAAAAAATGCACCACCAGCAGCCGTCACACTATTCTAAGAAACACAAATAACACGACAGCACAAAAATTTCCGAGAAAATTTAATTCCATCTCCAAGGGAAGGTGTATAAACATTGACACCCATGTTGAAGATTAGAATATGCATCTCGGATTAGATTAACTCGGATTAGATTAACCACTTCCTGGCGTTAACCTGAGGAGTGGGGGTTTAAAGAGTTCATTCTATGTTGGGTTTATATTTACAAGATTATTATATTTGTAATTTATGATGCTGTGATGGTGTTAGGTGATGATGGAGTAAGATAATGGTGGGTGTCAGGTCAAGGTGGTGTGGTGGTGAT
Organism: Homarus americanus; assembly: GCF_018991925.1. NCBI lineage: Eukaryota > Metazoa > Arthropoda > Malacostraca > Decapoda > Nephropidae > Homarus > Homarus americanus. The sequence goes on along the minus strand of NW_024730143.1, from coordinate 7,609 downwards.
GGTATCAGGTGATGATGATATAAGGTGATGGTGTTCAAGTGATGGTGTCAAGTGATGGTGTTAAGTGATGGTGTCAAGTGATGGTGTCAATTAATAAAAAAACGTGATGGTGGTAAGAGTTAATGATGTAACCTGATGGTGTAAGGTGTCTTAAATAATATACAAATTGTAAACTACAATTTACATTGTTTAATAAAACAATAACACACCTTTATAAAGCTCACCTGTTAATTACAATACTTCACGAGGATCTTGGTGTATTTAGCGTAAAAAAAACACATAAGAAATACCTTCATTACAAATAGAGAATAATTCCTTCCAGGAGTAAACTCATAAAAAAAATAATAATAAATTTTCTCTTTGATCTTTTATACAAAGTCATCTTGGAGGAGTTTCTTTTAATCTTAATTTAAAGGAGGAAGAATAAAAGGAGGAAAAATTAGACTTGTTTTTCCTCGTGTTGGTTTAGTTGGGGAGGAAAGAGTGGGGAGGAAATTTGTTTGAAAGTCGTGAGAGAAAACTGGGTGTCAACAACTTATTAACAGGATGTGTAAGGTGTGGAAAATAGGGGTAAACTTAAAGAAAATGGAAGGTGGTGGAAATAGAGGGGGTGTGGTAACTTAAAGAAAATCAAAGTTGATGTAGATAAAAAATAAATAAGAAAAAGAGTGATAACATATAGAAGGATTAACTTAAAGGTAAATGTATAAACTGAAGCCAAAAGTTAACATAAAACAAATAGGAAATACTAGATAGACTAAATTAAATTAAAGAAAATGGAAACTATTACAAAACACGTTAAAGAAAATGGGAAATCATAAATAAAAGAGGGATAAACTTAAAGAAAACGAAGAATAACGATAAAAAAAACCAATGAACGATGATGAAAATAAAATAAAAATTAGTTAACATCTTTTTATCCAACTTGGTCATTACGTTAAGAGCTCAGGTGCAGGAAGTCCAGGTATGTCTTGACTGTGATTCAAAACGTTCATTGTTGTAAGTGGAGGAATGGAACCTCTATTCAGATCTATTCGTATTTTGTTAGAAGGGTTTTTCTTCTGTGCTTCTTGTGATCTCGTCTAAAGGAGTATCTAGCGGAGTTTTTTGCATATTTTTTAGAGGGGCAGGGAAGGGAGAGGTAGGAGGGAGCGGGGAGGGGTGGAAGAGGGGGGAGGGGCACTTGGGGGAGGGGGAGAGGGGAGGGGCACTATACTCTTCTTACATGAGGCCAACTCCTTAAGTCAATTAAACTCATTGGTTAAAATGTTTTAATCCCTTGACGACGTAAGTTCAACCTCTTTAAGAACACTTGAGTTTTAAACCCTTGAGTACAGTGACAATCCCTTGAGTACGACGTCTAGAATCATTGTATATAATTTCCTATTCCCTCGAGTACGATGATTTTGTACTCTAGAGGTTAAGTTATCGTAATGAAAGGGTTTAGTTATTGTAATCAAGGGGATAATAACATGTTTATATTAAAGTAAAAAAGTTATTTATTTTATTGATTAGAGAAAAGGGTGAAATAATTTTTTAAGTAAATTTTTTATCAATGTAACGAAATTATGCCACGAATAATATATCCCATGGATGAAAGGTAATTATATGTCCTCCCCCCAAAAAAAAATTATATATTTTTTTCAAACAAATTGGCGATTTTTGATGGCGATATTGAAGCTATTAATAAATCTTAATTTTATAACTCTACGCCCCTAGCACACACAGATACCTGACCCTCACACACCCACACACCTGACTCTCCACCACGCATATACCTGACCCCCTCACCCACACACCTGACTCCCCCACCACCCACACACCTGACTCCCCCACCACACACACCTGACACCCCCACCCCACCATACACCTGACTCCCCCACCACACACCTGACACCCCCACCACACACCTGACACCCCCCCCCCACACCTGACTCCCCCCTCACACACCTGACACTCCCACCCCCACACACACCTGACTCCCCCACCGACACACCTCACCCTCCAAGGTAAAAAAAACATCAACAACCAGGTATCATAAACATTCTCATATAACACAATACAATTACTCATCTCTTCACCAAGTTTCTTTATTCAACTAACTAATGACCAGCATGAGTCTACCTCCAGTACAGACTTTTACTCCTACAGATAACAAATGTTTGCAGTTCGTATAAATTTACCTTGTATTTGGGGTCAAAGGTGAAATCTGTCTTCATAAGTCTTAAACTGTACCTCTGTCTTGCCTCTCTCCTGTATATATATGTATAGACACACTGTAAGTTATAACTCATAGACAGAGTGACAAGATGTGGGGATTAGTCTTGTCTTTTAAATCAATATGGGTGATGGTGGGTGATGGGTGTGGGGTGATGGTGGGTGTAGGGTGATGATAGGTGTAGGGTGGTGGTGGTGATGGGTGGTGAAGGGTGATGGAGAACCAGGTTGAAGTTTAGGATGATAAGAGGATGATAATTATGACATGTCGAGAAGGTAATGTTATTGTCGGGGAATATGGATAATGATGATGATGATGATGATGATGATGATAAGAGTGTCTATTGTAGGTTCACTATCATTCTACTAGTCTCAGTCATTCTATCACTCTCACAGTATCACTTACCATTCTTCTCGCCCCAGTCACTCTCACAACATCACTATCACCCTACTCGTCCCAATCACTCTCCCAGCATCACTATCATCATCATCATCATCCCACTAGCTGTCACTATCACAAATATCTCCTCAACTGTCGCCCAACAGATGTTATGAGTCACATTTCCTCAAATTTTCCTCCTCTTTCAGACACTAACTTGAGAAGACCGGACAACTCGCCAACTGCACTGGCTAAGCATTACCCCACAACACGATCCTCAAATCGATTAACGTCTAGGTTCCCAATTGCTGCTGAGTAGCTGAGTAAACAAGCAAATGACGTAAAAAAAATGCCCATTGTTTCATACTACCCGGGAATCGAACCCGAGTCCACTCGCTTACGAGGCGAGCATACTGACCATTACACCACACGTCACCAAAATCATATTATTTTAGTAACAAAAAGTTTTTTTTTTTTCGTGCTGGTCAAGCCCCGACCAGAGGTTAGCTAGACCCCCGGACAACTCTTTCGGAGCTTGACCAGCACGTCGTATTGGTATTATTATCTGGACTTAATTATATGTTACAAAGTCACTTGTCAGTTTTTCAATTATTTTGATAATATTTACTTATTCTAAGTTAAATTTCAACAAATAAATGACTTAAATAATAAACAAATAAAGACGGAACTCCACTTAACATATACTGTATGTTACACCCAATAGGGATAATTGGCCATTAGTGATAACTTCTATGTATTTCTCTTTTGGGGAAACTTTTGACTGGACATAAACGATCCTGTTGATCATAAATATATATAAATGAATACCTTCATACTAAACGTAAACTGACCTGACTTGACCTAACATACCCTAACCTACCTAACCTAACCTAACCTAACCTAACCTAACCTAACCTAAACTACTTAACAAGGGTCACACAGTTCGTTAACTTAGAATGTGGTTGTTGTGTTGACGACAGCTACTGCACTTTAAACAAATTCACGCTAAGGCGGCCCTAGGACTGGCTATCTTCGACCACGAGGGACAACCATTATGTGTGTGGCTACCTGTTGTGTAATGGTTAGCATGTTCGCCTCGCAAGCGAGCGGACCCGGGTTCGATCCCCGGGCAGGGAGATGTTATGGGCAAGTTTCTTTACGCCATTTGCCTCTGTCTACCCAGCAGTAACTGGGGACCTGGATGTTAATCAATTTGCGGATCTTGTTCGGAGAAATGGTTAGCCAGTGCAGTTGGCGAATTGTCCGGTCTTTTCGGACTTTTCCTTGACATTGGGTCATGTAGCTCGTTAACTTAGAGTGTGGTCGTTGTGTTAGAGACAGCTTCTACACCTTAAACAAATTCCCGCCTAGGTGGCCCATTATGCATGTATATATGTGTGTATGTATGTATAACCACAGTACTTCCCTACACTACGTTTACGTGAAAGACTCATTACCCACAGTCACCTTCCTCTCTACATATAAACTCACCCAATTCGACAGAGCGAGCGAATTAATGTCGATAAAGTAAAAGAATATCTCTCTCTTTCTCTCTCTCTCTCTCTTTCTCTCTCTCTCTCTCTCTCTCTCTCTCTCTCTCTCTCTCTCTCTCTGTTGTTATTAAGTGTTGTCACGGTCAGTAATGAACATTATGTTAGTCGTCAAGTGCTCGAGGAGACATGTTGTCATCAGTGTCTTCACTACGAATTGGCAGAACTGAGTGCAGGGCCTTCAGAAGCTGGCAACACTGTGAGTGGGGTTTTCAGGAATTGGCACCACTGTGTGTAGAGTCTTGAGAAATTCGCAGTAATGCATGTGGGACACTTAGGATTAGCATCACTATGAGTGTGATGTACTCTGTGCAAAAGTTGGCAACACTGTGTCTGGTGTGTGTGTAGGCATTGACACCACTGCTTCTGGGGACTGTGGTAGCATTGACAACACTGTCTCTCGGGTGTGGGCAGGGATTGATAGCACTGCCTCTGGGGTGCTCCGGAATTGACAACACTGCCTCTGGGGTGTGGGCAGGCACCCCAGGAACCAGTCAGCCGGGAGCCAGACTTATAGCTCAAGAACCACCTCAGTCTCTCACTGATCCAGTTTTTAAACAGCATAATGAAGTCAAACTACATATTTCATTACCATGAATGCCCGCCCGGCGTTCAAATGTGCCGATAACCTGCATACTTATGCCAGATGCGATTTACGACATTACCTTCCCAAAATACTATTTGCGCTCGCCAGTCTCAGCCCGTCCTCCCTTATGCGGACTGACGAAGTATTAAGTCCACTATTTTTTTTTCAATTTACATCATAAAGTTATCTGGTGGTAGCTGGACAATTCTCCGCCCATCATGAGCTTCAGTGAAAGCAGTCGATATCTGTACTAGGATTTATCAACAATGTGTTTAATCTGATAGCACGAGTATTATTCTGGCTCGTTCAGGTTACAATGCTATCAGTTGTTGAGGCTGGAGGTGGCTGTGGAAGGTTGCGGGTGGCTCTTGGGGGCGGTGGGTGGCTTTGAGTGACTGTGGGTGGCTGTTGGTGGTATTGGGCGGCTGTTGGTGGTTGTGGGTGGCTGTGGGTAACTGTGTGAAGGGTTTTTATGTGTCCAGAGACGTTCATGAATTCTAGCGTCAACACTGATACACAAAACCACATCTACACCCTGACATTTTTTCCGTTGTATTTAGAAACATTACACCAGCTTCTCACAGGAGACAATACAGAATCATCAAAATGTATGATAATCTTAAGAACTGTAGGGAAAAAAACTACAGACGAAAGAATGAACATTTGTTTTTAATTTAATGACTCGATAAACAAGTGATAGTTTACCATAAGTTGTGTATCAGATATATATGCCTTAAATTATCTAAAGCACCTGTATAATAATGTATTGACATAATTAAACATATATATATATATATGGATTTAATTGTCCCAAAAAGTTAAAAATACTAAATATGTATCTTATTTCCTCTTGTGGTCGAGATCTGCAAAAATAAACAACTATTTCTGAAACCTATTTTTACGGAATATAAAAAGTGGCAGTAAATGGAACTAATCCTCACACACACATATACTAGAAAGCACAGTGACTCATATTTACGTCTTGATACGAGTAACCTTTATATTGTTCCACCTTAATTAAGAATCGAAGATAAAATGATACAACTTAGATATATCAACATCTTCTCCCCCTCACCTTCCACCCTCCCCTCTCCTCCCCCTGTCCCTCTCTCCCGTGCCTCTCCTTTCCCACTCCTACTCCCCACCACCATAAGATATCAATGGTAAACTTTACAGCTACATATTTTATCAAGGTTAACACAAAAACCTGTCCGCCTTTACGTCGATTTCCTTCCAAGTGGCATGTGAGTGGTGTTGACGGCCCCCGCGGGATTACTATTTAGGTATTCTGTATCGTGTACCTTAATCTGGGGATTATAGAAGGAGTTTAAATAGTACAGAAAGGGATTTAAGACGTTTAATTTACTCCCCAAAACAAAGAGAACATGTTGTAGGCTCTTCCATCTACAGGTAACGCCAGGTAAGGATATTTTCTAATGGACTATTCATTAGGCTCAACTAACTCCGATTCCCTTGAACGATTTTCTTTACCACTATCTTTTGTTTCTATGCCCGTGAAGCGTCGAGGTGTGTGTGTGGGTGTGTGTGTGTGTGTGTGTGTGTGTGTGTGTAACCTTTTTCCAGATATGAAGGTGAGATAAGTGTTGGTCAGGATGCCGTTGTTGCACCCCGCCCTACTGAAGGTGAGATAAGTGTTGGTCAGGATGCCGTTGTTGCACCCCGCCCTGCTGAAGGTGAGATAAGTGTTTGTTGCACCCCGCCCTACTGAAGGTGAGATAAGTGTTGGTCAGGATGCCGTTGTTGCACCCCGCCCTACTGAAGGTGAGATAAGTGTTGGTCAGGATGCCGTTGTTGCACCCCGCCCTACTGAAGGTGAGATAAGTGTTGGTCAGGATGCCGTTGTTGCACCCCGCCCTACTGAAGGTGAGATAAGTGTTGGTCAGGATGCCGTTGTTGCACCCCGCCCTACTGAAGGTGAGATAAGTGTTGGTCAGGATGCCGTTGTTGCCGTTGTTGCACCCCGCCCTACTGAAGGTGAGATAAGTGTTGGTCAGGATGCCGTTGTTGCTCCCCGCCCTACTGAAGGTGAGATAAGTGTTGGTCAGGATGCCGTTGTTGCACCCCGCCCTACTGAAGGTGAGATAAGTGTTGGTCAGGATGCCGTTGTTGCACCCCGCCCTACTGAAGGTGAGATAAGTGTTGGTCAGGATGCCGTTGTTGCACCCCGCCCTACTGAAGGTGAGATAAGTGTTGGTCAGGATGCCGTTGTTGCACCCCGCCCTACTGAAGGTGAGATAAGTGTTGGTCAGGATGCCGTTGTTGCACCCCGCCCTACTGAAGGTGAGATAAGTGTTGGTCAGGATGCCGTTGTTGCACCCCGCCCTACTGAAGGTGAGATAAGTGTTGGTCAGGATGCCGTTGTTGCACCCCGCCCTACTGAAGGTGAGATAAGTGTTGGTCAGGATGCCGTTGTTGCACCCCGCCCTACATGATGCCGTTGTTGCACCCCGCCCTACTGAAGGTGAGATAAGTGTTGGTCAGGATGCCGTTGTTGCACACCCCGCCCTACTGAAGGTGAGATAAGTGTTGGTCAGGATGCCGTTGTTGCACCCCGCCCTACTGAAGGTATGATAAGTGTTGGTCAGGGATGCCGTTGTTGCACCCTGCCCTACTGAAGGTGAGATAAGTGTTGGTCAGGGATGCCGTTGTTGCACCCCCGTCCTACTGAAGGTGAGATAAGTGTTGGTCAGATGCCCTTGTTGCACCCCCGCCCTACTGAAGGTGAGATAGTGGGTCAGGATGCCGTTGTTGCACCCCGCCCTACTGAAGGTGAGATAAGTGTTGGTCAGGATGCCGTTGTTGCACCCCGCCCTACTGAAGGTGAGATAAGTGTTGGTCAGGATGCCGTTGTTGCTC
>NW_024730142.1:0-21518 GCF_018991925.1 Homarus americanus | reverse complement strand
GTTAAATTCCTGGGATTCATCGTAGGTCATGGCGGCGTTAGACCCGACCCGGTGAAAGTGAAAGTGATATCAGAGATGCCACCCCCCACCACAGCCAATTTTTTCAGACATCACATCCCTCACTTTTCGGAGGCGGCCCTTCCCCTTACGAAACTTACAAAGAAGTCGTTTCAGTTTCGGTGGTCGGGGGAGGCAGATAAAGCTTTTAACCATCTCAAGGACTTATTAAAGTCGGCAACAATGTTAGCACTGCCGGACTTCACGCAGCCGTTTTACGTACACACTGACGCTTCCGACGAAGCACTGGGAGCCTGTCTCATGCAAGGTGGTGAAGATAACCCCTATTGCTTATTTTTCCCAGAAATTGAGTGGAGCTGCCCTCCGCTACTCCACAACTGAGAAAGAAGCCTTTGCTATTGTCAAGGCCGTAACTTCCTTTGATGCTTACCTATTTGGTAGACACTTTTATGTAATCACTGATAACCGTCCTTTAATGTATATCTTCCAAGGTAAAACTCCTAATGCACGGGAAGCACGCTGGGCAGTCTTTTTAAATGCGTATAACTTCTCCATTGTGCATAAGCCAGGCAAGAACCACGTCGTACTAGACGCACTGAGTCGTAATGTGTTACCTATAAATAATGTCGAGAATCCTAGCAGCATGACTCAGCCCATTTTTGGGAACCTGTCACCTAACGAGGTGCGCCAACGCCAACTCGAAGACCCACAGTGGGGTCCTGTCATTGAGTTCCTTGAGGGGGGTCCGCTCCCCAAGAAGGTCAACAAAGCTTCACTTTGTGATTTCAGTCTTTTAAACGGAGGCTTGTATCTTGTTACTATGAAACATGATGATGAACAACCCACAGAACTCGTAGTCGTCCCCGCATCCTTGGAAAACTCGGCCCTAGAAGTAGCTCACTCTTCCCAATTCGCAGCCCACCTGGGTGAATGTCTCAGATATGCATGTGTACGCTCTATGTTTTTCATGCTTAATCTAGCGCGGAAAGTTGGGGCATTTGTCGAAGGATGTCTGCCATGTCAGTTAAGGAAGGGTACCCCAAAGAGACAGGGAGAGCTGCAGGAGTTCCCACCAGCCTCCCAGCCCATGGAACGGGTATCGACCGATCTAACTAACATGACAATACGTTCACATCGGGGAAATAGATACGTTGTTTCCATCGTTGATCACCATTCACGTTTTGCGACCTATATACCCATCCCCGATAAACGCGCAGAGACAGTTTGTGAAGCCCTGTTACAATACGTTGGTACTCATGGGTGTCCCCGGGTCATTGTCAGTGTTCGAGGGACAGAGTTTACCTCTGGCATCTTTCAGAAGGCGTGCGACTTGCTGCGGGCTAAGTCAAATCTCACCACTAGTTACCACCCACAAGCTAATGCCATGGTTGAGCGTTCCCACCGCACGTTGAAAGATCACTTGTCTGTTTTGGTTAATGATCAGTGAGGCGGTTGGGACGATCAGCTACCTCTTGCACAACTGGCCATGAACACCACAATTAATACCACCCTGCATAACACTCCTTACTTTCTTCACTTTGGTAGGGACCCAAACCTTCCTGCTGGTGTAATCAACCCCCCACCCCTATCCTATGGCGAGGACTACCCTTCTATCTTGCAAAACAGGTTACAAACGGTCTTTACTCGGGTTCAGGAACTAAACAAGAAAGGTCACTTATACAACGCCACCTACTATAACCTCAGGGTCACCCCCTCCAACATTACCATAGGTACCCTGGTCTTCCTAACTAACGAATCACCCTCCCCCGACACCCCCTCTAAGTTGCAACAGAGATGGCAAGGCCCATATAGAGTAACCGCCCAACCCAGCAAAGTAAACTTCACTATTTCCCCACTTTGCCAGGGGGGACATCAGGAAACTGTGCATGTGAATAGATTGAAGCTGGCAACCATCGACGATGACGTCTTGAACAAATCAGGCCTCACCAACCAGCCCCCTCTAGGAGTAACATTCCCTTCTCAACACCCTATCCCTCCACCAGCAGCTGACCACCCCCCTCAGAACAATCAGGTGCCTCACACCCCAAGGAATAATCAGAGAATTCCCCAAGCCACTACCCCACTTGTACCAGTAATACCTGATCAGATTAGGGCTCATAGATATAACACTAGGTCACAGAACATAGATTAAAGTAACGACATTAGGGGCACTTCTAATTGTTGATTCTCCACCCTGGGATCTTGTCCTTCTGCCAAGCTACAGAGTCAGCACTGTCCTTGCTCTTCACGGGCCTGGGCGAGGTCTCCCTGACCCCACACAAAATTCGGACATGACACCGCCACAACTGCAGCTGACCCCTACCAGATGAGCTGAGACCAACGCATCCTTACTCATAATGGATGCCCGACACGAGCGGGACACGCAGCAGTCAACCCTGCGGCGGATATGGGTGACACCTTCACGTCGACACCGCAAGCCCCAAGCTCCAGAAACGGGCTTGCATAATGCTGGCCCTCGATCTGGTTGAAGACACTGGGCTGTGTCTCATCGCTCGCCTGCTGAACGACGAGACACGCACCGAGGCTACGGTCTCACAGCCCACAATACTGACAGACATCATCTATGGGTACCATCAGCCTGAGCAAGCTACGCCATGCAGGACCAGCGCAGCACCTAGCTCCAGGCAGGGAATCAGGTCGTCTCCTTGGAACCCAGGAGAAAATCCCGAAACCCCGACCTGCAACTTCAGTAGCAGCAAGCAACAGGCAACAAACAACTAGAGGTCCCAGTGGCGATGCAGACGACAGCTCCCTACGTTCCAGGACCTGTCAACTGGTCCCACTCACTTCCACTCCGGGAATGGAACCACCAGGTACCAGACAAGTAATGGCTGACCTCGGCCCACCCGGGATCTGCCTCGCCGGTGTTTACCACACCATTGGGGACGAAACAGAAGTGGCCTGACTACAAGTAGAGGAAGAAACAAGCAAACCCTGGGGGGCCCACCCAGGGAGGGATTCACCACTGTGAGGGTGTGGGACAGGACGGTCAGGGGTCTCGCCGACACTCACGTACGGAGGGCGAACTCTTGTCCGTGGACCCTGCCCTACACGCCATCCAAAGCGATGACACCCCAAGCAGTGGACCGGCTTTGATCCCGGCCGGGAAGGGCGGAAACTCAGATGGGACTAGAAAAATCCATCTGGAATACGTCAGGAACTGCCGCTCTACACAGAAGTTCAAGTGGAGGAAGTGAGGCACGCGACACACACCGTGGCAGACCGCCGGACGGGACAGGAAACGCCAACCACTGTATCTACTGCGTCGTCCACCCTGATGCCGGGCACCGATTGGTGGAGGTGGTGATGGACCACGCGCCACCCGGGATCTCGACGAATGCTGACGAGTTTTTGTTTTTGCCATTGTATCTTGTTAATAATTTCTGCTGCCTTTTTAGTATGTACAAATATTTCTTTTTGTTCACAAGTTGTATCTTTCCCCAACTGCCCCCCCCCCCCTTTTTTACAGCGGCCATGTATCTCATTATTATATATGATGTGTGTGCTGCCCGGGGCAAGAGTTTAATGGTTGAAGCAACAAGTATGTAAATCTGTTCCAGGCTTGAAGATACTAACACTAGGGAATCTATGCATAAATAAGTCAGGGCGAGCAACACCATTGCATAACCTTTCAAACCTACGACTGTGTACCCTCATCTAACTTCCTAAAGCCACGCTCTCCGACAAGCTCCTGCTAAGGCGCTCTCTCTCTCCTTCATATCTACATTCACCTTTCCTTTTCCGTATCCTTAGATAGCCGCTTAAATATTATCAGACTATGGTAGGATGTGAGGTGCATACTTTACACCTCAGGAGCTATTTTTCTCAGGTTGGGCACTCGCTATTGTCATCCACTGTGAACATCAATTGCTTATGGCATGGAAGCTTTGGTCTTGGCGGGAGGTGTAGTGGTGGGTTGTCAGACCACAGCTTACATCTCAGAAACAGTCCAGACTTGACCCGACATTAGGGGAGTCAAATGTAAGGGTACCCCTCGCAGCCACTCAAGGAGCCACAAATCAACCAGCATCCCTCCCATGTCACAAGGCCCCAACAAACATGTAAGAAGCCACCTGCCGACTCTCTCCCAAGAAACACAATAACATACATCTCAGAAGAAGTCCAGACCTGACCTCACATTAGTCAGGTCAAGTGTAAGGGTACCCCTCGCAGTCGCTCAAGGGGGTTACAAATCAACCAGCTCCCCTCCACGTGTCACACGGCCCCAACAAATATGTAAGAGACACACAGTAAGAAGGAGCCACCTGCCGACCCTCCCCCAATTTACACAATAACCTACAGTACATCTCAGACAAGGTTCAGACCTGACCTCACATTAGCCAGGTCAAAAGTAAAGGGACCCCTTGCAGCCCAAACCAAGGGGCCACAAATCAACCAGAGCCTCTCTCATGTCATAGGGCCACACCAACGATGCTAACAAGAACCCAGTCATCTGAAGATTTCTCCAAAATATACAACTTATAGCTCCAAAAAAGTCCAGACCTGACCTTACATTAGCGGGGTCAAATGGAAGGAGACCCTTCGCCGCCCCCCGATCAGCTCAACCTGACGGCTAGTCTCCAAATATATAGGACGTCGTAGCCCTCCCTCAAGAGAGAGTGTCTTGTAACCAAGAAGGGCCAGCAACAGCGTTCCCAGTCCAGCTCGAGAAAAGTCCGCCACTAAGTGTAACGAGGTCTCAGCCGGGGTCCATCGACAGAGTGCTGTCAACTCAACGTGTAACAGTAAGTGCTGGCTGTGTAGACGGTAGAAGTGTGGTGATCCCGAACCGCCCCAACGATCGACCAGTGAAGTGCCCATTCTCATTGTGAGGTTAGGTTAGGTTATACGATAATACCATAGTCTATCATAAATTGTGTACGAACCCCCCCATTAATCCCCCCTATTGAACTAGTAAAATAAAGCTGTAACACGCATTGGTGTTTTATATACTACACTTGTACTGTGCCTGTGTTAATATACAGTGTAGACATCACACCCTCGAGACACGCTACCACATCCTCTCACTATAATACTCTACTACTATAAACTCCTAGCTTACCTCTTCAGATGAGATTTTGTCTCATTATACATGACCATGATTAAAACAACCATGACCAGGATTATAACACCCACGACCATGATTATAACAACCACGACCATGATTATAACACCCACGACCATGATTATAACAACCACGACCATGATTATAACAACCACGACCATGATTATAACAACCACGACCACGATTATAACACCGACCATGATTATAACCACCACCACCGATGATTATAACAACCACGACCTGATATATATAGCCACGACCATGATTATAACAACCACGACCATGATTATAACAACCACGACCATGATTATAACAACACGACCATGATTATAACAACCCGACCATGATTATAACAACCACGACCATGATTATAACAACCACGCCCATGATTATAACAACCACGACCATGATTATAACAACCACGACAATGATTATAACAACCACGACCATGATTATAACAACCACGACCATGATTATAACAACCACGACCACGATTATAACAACCACGACCATGATTATCTCATATACTATAGGAATAGTCATGTGTCTGTGTGTGTGTCTGTTCTGGGCAGCCGAAACGGCACAATCGTTTTTCACCAAACTTGGTGTAAAAATCGCAAAAAAATCGTAGAGTAGAACAAACCTGCTCCCATGTCGATGGTTTCTTTAGGAAGGCATTAATTAACCATTTTGACGCTGTACGCTGTCAGCCGGACGGCGGTTGCGCGCTAGCCAAGCACGAGCGTTCAAACTTTCACCGGGCATGAAGGGCCCACGATTACTTGTAGTCTCTATTGAGTAAATGAATTCCAGATAAAAAATCTCTGACAATGACTTAGCCTGCAAAAATTTCTTCTTTTTCTGGGGGAGTTGTAAACTTCATTGTGTTGGAATTGTTAATTAACATTTTTAAATAGTATAACAGAAAAAAACACGCAAAAGCACAAGAACCAACTAGAAGGAAGTAATTATTGTTGGTAAACGTGCGAGATATTTTCAAGAAACAATAAACCAAGTAAATACCAGATGACAATATCTTGCCCTCGGGTCCATAGTGAGAGGTGTTGTGAGTATCTGAGATGTGTAGTGGAGTACCTGAGACGTGTTGTGGAGTACCAGAGACGTGTTGGAGTACCAGAGACGTGTGGAGTACCAGAGACGTGTTGTGGAGTAACAGAGACGTGTTGTGGAGTAACAGAGACGTGTTGTGGAGTACCAGAGACGTTGTGGAGTACCAGAGACGTGGAGTACCAGAGACGTGTTGTGGAGTACCAGACGTGTTATGGAGCACCAGAGACGTGTTAGAGTACCAGAGACGTGTGGAGTACCAAAGACGTGTTGTAGAGTACCAGAGACGTGTTGTAGAGTACCAGAGACGTGTTGTGGAGTACCAGAGACGGGGAGTACCTGAGACGTGTTGTGGAGTACCAGAGACGTAGTGAGTACCTGAGACGTGTTGTTGAGTACCTGAGACGTGTTGTAGAATATCAGAGACGTGTTGTGGAGTACCAGAGACGTTGTGGAGTACCAGAGACGTGTGGAGTACCAGAGACCAGAGACGTGTTGTGGAGTACCAGAGACGTGTTGTGGAGTACCAGAGACGTGTTGTGGAGTACCAGAGACGTTGTAGAGTACCAGAGACGTGTAGAGTACCAGAGACGTGTTGTGGAGTACCAGAGACGTGTTGTGGAGTACCTGAGAGGAGTACCTGAGATGTGTTGTAGAGTACCAGAGACGTTGTGGAGTACCAGAGACGTGTTGTGGAGTACCAGAGACGTTGTTGAGAGTGAGTACCTGAGATGTGAGTACCTGAGACGTGTTGTAGAGACGTGTTGTGATGTGGAGTACCAGAGACGTGTTGGAGTACCAGAGACGTGTTGTAGAGTACCAGAGACGTGTTGTGGAGTACCAGAGACGTGTTGGAGTACCAGAGACGTGTTGAGAGTACCAGAGACGTGTTGGAGTACCAGAGACCAGAGACGTGTGGAGTACCAGAGACGTTGTGGAGTACCAGATTGTGGAGTACCTGAGACGTGTTGTGGAGTACCTGAGATGTGTTGTTGAGTACCTGGGACGTGTTGTAGAATACCAGAGTCAGAGTGTTGTGGAGTACCAGAGATGTGTTGTGGAGTGCCAGAGGCGTGTTGTGGACTATCTGAAATGTGTTGTGGAGTACCAGAGACGTGTTGTGGAGTACCAGAGACGTGTTGTGGAGTACCTGAGATGTGTTGTTGAGTACCTGAGACGTGTTGTAGAATACCAGAGACGTGTTGTGGAGTACCAGAGACGTGTTGTACAGTACCAGAGACGTGTTGTGGAGTACCAAAGACGTGTTGTGAAGTACCAGAGACGTGTTGCGAAGTACCAGAGATGTGTTGAGGAGTGTCTGAGATGTGTTGTGGAGTGTCTGAGATGTGTTGTGGAGTACCAGAGATGTGTTGTGGAGTGCCAGAGGCGTGCTGTGGAGTATCTGAGATGTGTTGTTGAGTACCAGAACCGTGTTGCGAAGTACCAGAGATGTGTTGTGGAGTGTCTGAGATGTGTTGTGGAGTACCAGAGACGTGTTGTTAAATATCTGAGATGTGTTGTAGAGTACCAGAGACGTGTTGTAGAGTACCAGAGACGTGTTGTAGAGTACCAGAGACGTGTTGTGGTGTACCACAGACGTGTTGTGGAGCACCAGAGAAGGTGTTGTACAGTACCAGAGACGTGTTGTGGAGTACCTGAGACGTGTTGTGGAGTACCAAAGACGTGTTGTAGAGTACCAGAGACGTGGTGTGGAGAACCAGAGACGTGGTGTGGAGTACCAGAGACGTGTTGTGGAGTACCAGAGACGTGTTGTGGAGTACCAGAGATGTGTTGTGGCGTACCTGAGATGTGTTGTGGAGTACCAGAGACGTGTTGTTGAGTATCTGAGATGTGTTGTGGAGTACCAGATATGTGTGGAGTATCTGAGACAAGTTGTGGAGTATCTGAGACGTGTTGTGGAGTATCTGAGTTGTGTTGTGGAGTACTAGAGGCGTGTTGTGGAGTACCAGAGACGTGTTGTGGAGTACCA
This sequence comes from Homarus americanus, assembly GCF_018991925.1. Classification (NCBI taxonomy): domain Eukaryota; kingdom Metazoa; phylum Arthropoda; class Malacostraca; order Decapoda; family Nephropidae; genus Homarus; species Homarus americanus. The sequence continues at coordinate 13,356 of NW_024730142.1, read as the reverse complement.
GAGACGTGTTGTGGAGTACCAGAGACGTGCTGTGGAGTACCTGAGACGTGTTGTTGAGTACCTGAGACGTGCTGTAGAATATTAGAGACGTGTTGTAGAGTACCAAAGACGTGTTGTAGAGTACCAAAGACGTGTTGTGGAGTACCAGAGACGTGTTGTGAAGTACCAGAGATGTGTTGTGGAGTACCAGAGGCGTGTTGTGGAGTATATGAGGCGTGTTGTGGAGTATCTGAGATGTGTTGTGGAGTATCTGAGACAAGTTGTGGAGTATGAGACGTGTTGTGGAGTATCTGAGATGTGTTGTGGAGTACTAGAGGCGTGTTGTGGAGTATCTGAGATGTGTTGTGGAGTACCAGAGACGTGTTGTGGAGGGTGGAGTAACACACTACTCCACGCCCCGGAGAGTGGAGTAACACACTACTCCACGCCCGGAGAGTGGAGTAACACACTACTCCACGCCCTCACGTCAACCTTCCTGGTGTCACTGGTGTGAGTGATTTCTGCCCACCAACAGCGCCTCATTATTGCCCTTATGTGATTCAGTTAACTCACAGTCAGTTGCTACGGTAACTTGACTTTACTTTATTATCTCTTATAAATTTAAAAATAATTCAATGTGTATTGACAATATTTACCTCACATGTGCAATGTAAATAAAATTTCATCACCACCATTACTACAGAGGTTTGTTTCTCATCTGCTGTTTATCGTAACTAAGTCTATCTCCGACCAACACCCCACATAGAACATTAGAAAATAACGAGTCTGCAATAGGCCGGTTGGCCTGTGCATGGCAGCTCCTGTCGAGAGTTACTACCACTCTCTATCATCCATGAATCTATCCAGCCTCCTTTTGAAACTTTTCAGCGTTCCAACACTTACTACAAAGTTGCTAAGCTTGTTCCACTCGTCCACCACCCCATTTGTGAACCAGTTCCTTCCTATCTCCCTCCTAAACCTAAACTTATCCAACTTAAATCCGTTGCTCCGAGTCCTATCCTGCTCGGATATTATAAGAACTTTATCTATATCCCCTTTATTGATTCCTTTCACCCACTTAAATACTTCTATCAAATCTCCCCGCACTCTTCGTCTTTCTAGGGAATGCAAGTTTAGTTTCTTTAACCTATCCTGATATGGAAGGTTTCTAAGTCCCGGAATCATTTTCGTCATTCTTCACTGCACCGACTCTTGTGAATTTATATCCATTCTATAATAAGGGCACCAGAACTGAACCGCATAATCGAGGTGCGGCCTGACTAGCGCAAGATATAGTTGCAATAAGACCTCTGCACTCTTATTACTTACACTTCTCGATATAAAACCCAATACTCTGTTTGCCTTATTTCGAACATTAACGCACTGTTTTCTAGGCCGTAGGTCCGGGCTTACAAGTACACCTAGGTCTCTTTCACAAGTCGACTTCTCTAGGTATTTGTTCTTCCAATATTAAGTACGCTGCACTTGCTGGTGTTGAATTTCATTTGCCATTTTTCAGACCACCCCTGCAGTTTATTTAGATCCTCCTGTAGTGCATTTGCATCCTGCCCTGAATTAATCTGCAGCCCTATTTTGGTGTCATCCGCAAACTTGCTTATGTCACTGCTGATCCCAGTATCTAGATCGTTTACACAGCCCCATTCAGATTTATCACCATCTACACTGACCCTCTGCGTTCTATCGGTGAGCCATGATTTTATCCAATTTAAAACTTTCCCCTCGATACCATGAGCCTTAATTTCTCTCAGAAGCCTCTGATGCGGTTCTCTGTCAAATGCTTTGCTAAAGTCTAAGTAAATAACATCGTAATTTTCGTCATTATCTATTACCTCGAAGACTCCTAAAAAAACGTCAGCAGAAGCAGTAGGCCAGGCACACTCCTGGGGTTTACACATCACTACGCCAGAGTTGTGTAGTGTCGGTACAACATTTATCATCTACACAAGACACGGCCACGATTCACGCTGGTTGCTGCCTTTAATAAACCTCTGACCCTAACCTCTGAGTTTCTGACCCCAAGAAAAAAGTTCTAAAGTGTTGTCATAGTTAATGTGCAAGAGTAATAATTACCCCAAAACATAAAGGAACATCCCAAATCCTTTTATGTGCGTCAGGAGTAAAATGAAAACCAAGGATACTGTCAGCACTCTAAAGGACGAAAACAACGTGGCTCTGGAAGATGACAAACAGCTGATACCTTAAATGAATACTTTGCCTTAGTATTCACACGAGAAACAATAAATAGCATGACAGTACATAAGAGAATGTATAACTCTAGGAGTGGGAAATGAATTGAGAGAGATAACAGAGATGATATCCCTAGAAACCTAGAGAAAGTGATGATTCCGGAACTATGTCATCTCGATTATCGAAGTAGAGTGAGGGCCTTAGGACTAACAACCCTTCAGACAAGGCACAATAGGGAACATTTCATCGAAACATTCAAAATCAGGAAAAGGATGGTAAACGTGAGCCCGGGACATTTGTTTGTGATGTCACGCACCACCAACACGAGAGGACATAACTACAAGCTCGCTAAATCATCATGCAGAACGAATATACGGAAACACTTCTTTACACAGAGGCTGGTAGACTTTTGGAACGGTCTATCCGTCCAAGCTCTGGGGTCAAAAACAGTACTGAGCTTCGACAAAATTATCAAGAACAATGGAGAGGAATCCCACACAGGTAGTAGGTAGTAAGCAGCTATCAAACAGGGAGGTACTACCGCCTGGGAAGATATTGGAAGAATAATGTGTTATTTAATGGTAGACCCTGCTGCCATATGGCATCACGAAAATTGTGACCAAGTCCCAGGTTGCTGATATGACTTTCTGCCCCATTTACACACAATTGCAGGGTCTCAATTGTGTCTCATACTATTGACAACACACCATACAAATATTGTTTCTCACTTTTGATATTTTTATTTTATTTTTGTATTTCTTTATGGTTCTTTATTATTATTATTATTATTATTATTATTATTATTATTACAGTATTACTGGGTTATTATTATCATTTATTATTTTATTTTCAATTTTGTATTTTGTATTATAAATTTTATTTACTATGAATTATTGTTATTATTATTATTATCATTATTAATACATTTTCGCCCCCCAGGCCCCGAAGTGGGTCAGACAAGCGGTATCACTATCAACGTACAGTCTCGTTCAAGATTCCTCGAACACTGCTGGAGACAGCTGGCAACTCAAGGCCGTTTGTTTACTATAGTACGTAGTATAATACAAGATGAAACAACAAAGCCCAACCATTAATTAAACAACGGGGAACTAAGTTACCAATCAACGATCAAATTTTACATTCATTCAAATCTTCCTCCTCCATCTTACCCCCCCCACACTTCACTTCACACACCACCGTATGTATCACAGACTGTTGGGTGTTTGAGAGGAGGGTTTGGGGCGTGGAGAGGCAGTCAAGTGGAATGCGACTTGTGCTCCTTTGATGTCTCCCAGGCGTCTCAGCTATTACAGACGAGGGAATTAATGTTTTGGTACGGCTGTCTCCTTCCTATTATCTGTGCACTAAACTGCTTGTGTTTATTATACAGGTCATCAAAGCTTCTATAACTAGCGCATTAAAATGTTGGTTTATTATACAGATAAACAAAACTTCTATAACTAGCATATTAAGTAATAGTAATATAAAATAAAGGTTTGAAAACAAAGTTTCAACACGATAGGCAACATGTCATACTGCCAGCGTTGGCATACACTATCTACGACAACAGCTTGAGGAGAGAATAATTTCCTGGTTGAGGAATGGTTTGAGGCCGCCCTCATTCCTAGATTTGTCCCCGCCACATTTCTTCCTGTGGGGATTCGTGAAGAATCAGGTGTACAAGACACGTCCTAACACTAAAGATGACCTAAAAGTCAGCATCACTGAAGCCATCGCTGCTATCCACAACGGCACACAGTGATGAACACTTCACTACATCAATTGTTGTAAAGGAAAATATTTAAAAGCTGTTATGATCTGTTCTATGTACAGTAAAACAGAACTGCTATTACTATTTATCATAAACACAAAACGACATAGCAATCGGCGGAGACAACAATATAAGTAAATTTGCTGACGACACTAATATAGGACGTGTAATTAAATCTGACGTGGACTCCGCAAAACTATAGGAAGATCTAAACAAATTTTTCGCATGGTCTGAAAAATGACATGAAATTTAATGTGGTCAACTGTAAAGTACTTAGTCTAGGAGATGTAAATTGATAAGCCAGATATCAGATGAACAACGTTGTTATAGAGAAATCCGACTGTGAGACAACAATGAGTATTTGCTCGAAACAAGGCTAACAAAGTACTTGGATTACCTGTTCAGTTCTGATTACCGTAAGACAGAATGGATATAGAATCCCTAAAAAGTATTCAGAGGAGAATGACAAGACTAATCCCAGGCATTAGGAACCTTGAGTACAGAGACAGGTCAAAGCATTTTAATTTGCACTCCCCCGAGAGACGTAGAGTGAGGGGCGATATGATCAAGATGTATAAATAGAATTCGGGGCTAAACAAAGGTACTTACACTATCCAACCAGGAGCGAACTCATAACAATGACTTTAAATTAGACAAATTTAGATTTAGGCGCGAAATGGGTAAACACTGCTTTGGAAAATAGAGTAGTGGATGAGTGGAACAAGTTACCAAACATCATCATTAACTCGAACTCGCTGGATAGCTTCATAGATTGGACGGATATACGAGTGACAGGGGTTGGGTGTAAATGGGACTCCTCAGTATGGGCCATTGGGCCAATAGACCCGCTGCAGTTTCCTCCATTCTTATGTTCTTAAGTTTGTACTTAGTATAGCTTACAGGTGATTTAATAGTTATTGTTTTCTTTAACAACCTTCGTTTTATTACACAAATAAATGTCAGCTATACTGCACAGTCCTCTTCACTAGTGCGTTTACAGAGGCTCGTCACATAAACATTCCACAAACCTTTGGTATATTTGTTTAATATTTCAATTGGAATCCACAGTATGTTTACAATTGCGAGTTTCCTTCTGTCGAATGTAAACAAACAGTGCCCTCACAATGCACAAAATCTGAGGAGCCCCTGTAAACGCATTGGTGAAGGGTACTATACATATAAAGACTCTATAAATAAATGTTTAAGTTTAATATAGTGTGCTTCAAAAGTATGTTTCATAATTCTGGTGTGTATTCTTATATAAGGATAAACAACTTCATGACCATAGTGTCAACACCCCATAGTTCCAAGTTGTAACACACGACTGTTACGGCTGGGGTGCGATAAAATTTACGGAGTATAAAGGAAATATCCAGGGTTGTGCAATCTGATATGGATTTTACAGTAAATAATCAAAGTTTCGGTCCTTCTCCGGAGTGCAGGCTTCAGCCCGAGCGTCAACAGAGTGAATGTCGGACACACTTTAAGTCCCTATACTTGTCGCAGTTCTCCACTGCACAATTTTGTGTTATAACTCCGAAACTATGGGGTACTGACACTATGGTCGTGAGGTCATTTATCCTTACGTTTGTGTCAGGAATACACCCTCGAATAATAAAACGTACTTCCCAAACACTGCAGAGTAAGCAAAGGCTCTAAGACTCTATACCCATAAGTTCTTAACGTAGAATTGTCTAAATTTAACGAACATAAGAGACGCACAGTGAACAAGGTCTGGAGACACACTTATGGGCCTTAATGGTGCACCAGACAACTTAGTGATATTACTCAAAGCTAAGAGACTATCTTAACGAAACACTAGGATCAAAGGACACAATATTCTCAACCCACACACTGAGCAACTGAAGCCACATGACAAGAGTTAATTAGTTTACAAATCCAACCACTAAATAAGGTTATCAACTGGGAGACGTAATTAACAGTAGCAAGAGTGGGAAGGAGTATTTGATGGGTGACGTCACTGGGTTATATTCACTCTGGTCCCCTGATTGAATGACTTATCACCGAAGAGATACATTGTTAGGTAGATCTGGACACCTGGAACGAAGATCTTTGAAACAAGTTATGTTCACCAATTAATTTATCTTCAAAACGAGACAGTGACAAAAGAGCGTTATCCAATACCTCATAACTGGCTATATACCGATATTACCTCAGAAGTTCTTTAAACCATTAATGTTAAGTTCAATTGATAGTGTTACGAACCCCTCCACCCCGCACTACGAACCACGCCATCTATTGTCCTGATCTACCTACCCACCACCACGAGCAACGCCATCTAGGGACGAGACACGTGTATGACTCGTCTTAGTTACCACTCCGAGGTTTCCCTTCTCCATATCCTGGGTTGCGTCACCTCCTCAAAGTCTTCTTTGTCAGCTCCAATTCGAGGAGAGAGGACTTGGCTCTGGGAAGTGACCACAGGATCATCTATCCTCTAAACCTACGTGCAGTGACTACCTACCGTCTTCTACAATACTCAGCCTTACTCGTCAGCCATCTCAGCTCCTCACTTAAGTACTATTATCTTGTATTAACTCCCCCACGTCCACTTGCTTCGAGATTGTTTTATGTTTATTAATATGTATATACTGTTAATGTTTAGGTTAAGTTTGGTTAAGGGTAATTTATAAGCTGAATATTTTGTTAAGGGATTTATGGTACTCTATTATATACAACGAAAACTCGCATCCTTTGTCTACCCTTTTATAGTCCGATTGTCTTTGTTTTGTTTTTTGTTGTTGCCTGTTGGGATCTGGGTAGACTTTTAACTATATTCTAAATCCCCAACTCGTAACAAATGGCGACCGTGACAGGACTCGACCTTAAGTACCATATTCCTTCCTCCCTTGTTACTCGGTGTTAATTATTCCTCCCAGTCACTTCTGTTCACAATTGCTTTACGGTGGTTTAAAGTTTCCTTCATATGTGTGTGCATATATTGGTATTATCGTACAGTAAGAGTGACAGACGTAGGATATTAGGTTCCAAGTGTCATAAGGCTTACCTGTTATTACACGTGGCAGTCGTGTAGTAAGTCTTATCGAGTGTTGGGAAGAATCCGGATCTGTTTAATGCCGTACCCTCACTCCAGAGTAGGTTGTTCCATAGTCACTAGTTTACGGTGAAGTGATATCTTGGGACGCCACGCTCTACCAGGACCCCATAATTATAAAGCCTCAATTATTGTTCTTCTCATTATCTCATTCAGGGTCAATCATACCATTTATCAGGGTTGTTAATCCGGATCTTTATATTAATGCCGTAATACGCCCTACCTCTTTCAAGTATATCAGGGTTGTTAATCCGGATCTTTATATTTATGCCGTAATACGCCCTACCTCTTTCAAGTCTCTTATCCTTATCTAAGGATCTTCTCAGAAGAACAATAATCATAAGTGTAATTTCCCTAGGTATAACTTGGTTAGTTTCCGGGACTTTCTGGTTATCCACTGCCGTGATATTTTCTAGGGTTATCCACTTATCTTATCTTTTTGACCATTAGTTAATTTATCCTATTTTTCTTAACAATGGCCACCTCAGGTTTTGATCTCCAGGATTTTATTGAAAATCCTTCCGTAGCTAAATTACGTGTTAATATCCTGAAGAAAGAATGGAAAGAAATAGCCAACTATTATAATATCCCATTTTCACAGCAACTGACTAAGGAAATGTTAAAAAATCATGTGATTGAAGTGCTGGTTCAACATGAAGTTTTAAAAGAATCCGCTGTTGACAGATTAACGCCCATGTCCAAGAAACTTCAACCACTATCCACCACCCCTCCTCACTCAGAAGTTGCTTCAGGTCTGGCTAGCCCTCAACAAGAAACACAACGAATAGACGCCTTAGAACTGGAACGAGCTAGGTTCGAGTTCCAAATCAAAATGAAAGAACTCGAGTTGGAGCAGGAGTCGGAACAGGCCAAGTTGCAGCATGAAGAAAAGTTGGAACAGGCCAAGTTGGAGCACAAGTTGGAGCATGAGGGAAGGTCGGAACAGGCCAAGTTGGAGCATGAGGAAATGATGGAACGGGCCAAGTTGGAGCAGGAGGTTAGACTGAAAGAACTACAGGTAAGAGAGATAGAAGTCACCTTAACATCGGAGTTTAGATCAAAGGAAGTGGCATTAAGAGAGAAACTAGCTGCTTTTAACCCTGCTACTGCTTCTTCCCTTGTTCCCGGTTTTGATGAATCCGATATGGACGGGTCATTTAGGACTTTTGAGAAAATAGCCGGGAAGAATGAGTGGCCAAAGGACCAGTGGGTGTCAGTGTTAGTTCCTAAATTATATGGTAAGGCTCGTAGAGTTTATAACTGTTTAGACCAGACTGATGACTATGATAACGTAAAAAAGAATATCCTCACCTCTTATGCTATCACGCCAGATGGATACCGGCAGAAGTTTCGTAAACTAACCAAACCATTTTCACACACCTTTGTTGAGTTTGCTCAAGAAAAGCTTAGGTTTTTAAGAAGTGGTTAGAGGCTACAGAGACCTCCACATTTCAGGATTTGTTGTTAAATTTGGTAGTCCTGGAGGAATGGAAGAGCAAGATACCATTTCACATCTTGAGCATGTGGAGGGAGCGTGAAGAAGAGTTAATTGCAAGACGTGCTGCTGAGCTGGCTGATGCATTACGCTTTGTTGAGGTGGAGTCACTGGGCAGTAGAGAACGTGGTACTTCCCGACATGTTGGGTCCTCCTCTGATGATAACCTTGGGAACGTGAGTGGTAGGTCGAAAGGTCCCACACCTACTCCCCCCGATGCAACCAAGCTTACTTGTGCTTACTGTAAAAACCCAGGCCATACGATCCAGAATTGTAAACACCCAAAGTGTCGAATTGCTAAAAGTAGTTCCCTGGATCCCAAATCCAAACCAATAGCAAACACCAATGTGGAAAGGCCCCATCAGGATCTCTTCTCTTCATTCACCTATGAGGGAAAAATTTCAATCATAGAGGGGTCTCGTTCTTTCCCTATTCGTATACTACGTGATACGGGCGCAGCACAATCTATCCTCCTGTTTAACGTCATTCCTGATATATCTACCGCATTTTACTAATGAGTGTTCTAATTTCAGATCTCTCATCCCATTCTTCCTATCCTTTAGCTAAAGTGCACCTCCAATGTCCCTTGATTACTGGGGAAGTGCAAATAGCCATTAGGAAAGACCCAATGCCTGTGTGCGGCATTCATTTATTATTGGGTAATGACTTGGTAGGAGATCTAGTGGTTCCTAACATAAAGACAGTCGACTCTCCCTTACCTGTCAACTCCACCACTGACCTTAAAGAAACTATTCCTCATCTTTTCCCATCTTGTGCTGTCACCCGGTCACAGAGTGTGCGAAATGGGCCCTCTTCATCTGAAACCACCTCCAATATCTTACTACCCACAGAAGATCTGTACAATAAGACCATTAGTAAGGATGAGCTCATTACAGCCCAACAATCTGATCCATCTTTGTTCAAACAGGTGATGAAAGACCCCAGTGTGGACCATTGTACATCTTCGGCTTACCACCCACCGTCCCAAGGTTGCTTGGAACGGTTCCATCAAAACTTTCAAGTCGATGCTAATAAACTATCTCCCCTCAACTATATAGTCCATACTCCTGATCGCAGAAGATTCACAACTTGTTCACATTAATCTCATGAAACTTTACCATTCCAGGCAGTCAGAGGAAGACATCCCAGAGGCTATAAGCCTACCTGTATTGCATACGGCTTTGTCAGGGCCGGAGCCGGAGACAGATGACATGGACCTATTGGAGAATTTAGACTTCCCTCTACCAAAAGAAAACCCTGCTAATAGTCACATACTCAACAACTTGGATGAGTATTTTTCTGTTCTGAATCCATCTCAAGCAAAAGATCTCACTAAGTTATTATCAACATTTCCTAAAGTCACCTCAGACCTCCCAGGGTTTTGCAATATACTTAAACATGATATTAAGCTAATCTCAAATGATGTACAGCCCATTAGGCAATCAGCATATCGACTAAATCCACAAAAAAAGAGATTATGAAAAAGGAGGTAGATTTTTTGTTAAAACATAACTTAGCTGAGCCTAGTACCTCCCCCTGGGCTTCACCTTGCCTTCTCATTTCCAAACCGATGGCACTTTTCGTTTCTGTACCGATTATCGTAAAGTGAACAGGTCACTGTCTCAGACTCTACCCTTTACCTTTGATTGAAGATATAATAGACGCTGTGCCAAATTTAGCAATTACCCAAATGGACCTGTTGAAGGATATTATCAAGTGGGACTCACGGATGAGACAAAAAATAATCTCTCGGCATTTATAACTCCATTTGGTCTTTTCAATATTTGGTTATGGCGTTTGGCTTTTCCCTAATGCTCAGCACATTCCAGAGAGGGCCACCAACTTCCTATTCCAGGACCCTGGGTGGGACGTTCTCGCCTGCCTGGAACAGGCCTGGTGGTGGTGTCGGACAGCTGGGACAGACATCTGGTGCGTTTTGGAGATACTGTTTGCACGACTGCAAGAGACTGGATTCACCATAAACCTGGCTAAATCTGCTTTGGCCGGGCCTCAGTGACTTACCTGGGACATATCGTTGGGCATGGTATGGTGAGACCCAAGGACGCAAACGTTAAAGCCATCTTGTCCTTCCCCACTCCAAGGACGAGGAAGGAACTCGTGCACTTCCTGGGGATGCGCGGCTACTACCGTCGGTTCTGCAGTAACTTCTCCAGCGTGGCCGGACCCCTCACAGACCTTACCAGTTCTGCGGTTCCTTACATCTGGAACCAGAAGTGCGACCAGTCTTTCCACCGCCTCAAAGCCTTCCTTGCCTCCAAGCCTGTAGTCCACCCCCCTGACTACACCTTGCCCTTTCATCAGCAAATCGACGCTAGTGGTGTCGGAGTTGGGGCTGTGCTCCTACAACCCGACCCAACCACTGATGTCCTTCACCCTGTGGCATACTACTCCGCCAAGTTGAAAAAACATCAGACCAACTACTCGACCATAGAGAAGGAGGCCCTGGCTCTCGTGTTGGCAATAAAAAAGTTTGAATGTTACCTCCAGTCTTGCCCACAAACAACCCTAGTCTTCACCGACCATAACCCACTCACGTTCATACAGCTTCCTGATTGCAGACTCCTTATCCAGGCTCCAATGGAAATGCAGCAGCTACTCTCCAGACGCACCAGGTGATCACCTCCTTCGCGCTTCGAGGTCTTTGGAGGGGTGTGTTACAGACCCCTCCACCCAGCACTACGAACCACGCCATCTATTGTCCTGATCTACCTACCCAGCACCACGAGCAACGCCATCTAGGGACGAGACACGAGTATGACTCATCTTAGTTACCACTCCGGGGTTTCTCTTCTCCATATCCTGGTTGTTGCGTCACCTCCTCAAAGTTTTCTTTGTCAGCTCCAATTCGAGGAGAGAGGACTTGGCTCTGGGAAGTGACCACAGGATCATCTATCCTCTAAACCTACGTGCAGTGACTACCTACCGTCTTCTACAATACTCAGCCTTACTCGTCAGCCATCTCAGCTCCTCACTTAAGTACTTATATTTTGTATTAACTCCCCCACGTCCACTTGCTTCAAGATTGTTTATGTTGTATTAATATGTATATACTGTTAATGTTTAGGTTAAGTTTGGTTAAGGGTAATTTATAAGCTGAATATTTTGTTAAGGATTTATGGTACTCTATTATACACAACGAAAACTCGCATCCTTTGTCTACCCTTTTATAGTCCGATTGTCTTTGTTTTTTTATTATTGTTACCTGTTGGGATCTGGGTAGACTGTTAACTATATTCTAAATCCCCAACTCGTGTACTACATTGAGAGAGATGCTTTGAGATACGGTGTTTTTAATCAGGCCGTCAGTGAAAAGAACCAAAGAACTGAGCAAAGAACATTGCCAGTGATATGACCAAGCTGTCTTGGCACAGTACACTCTGGCTAACTTGCTTTCAGTTCAACCTCCAGTCATAACAAGTCAGAAGAAGATTAGTGAGACTGCTAGCCAGTTGGGAAGAGCCAAGAGATATCTCTCTCTTGGGAGAGGAAAACTGCAGTTAAGGACAGCTTGCCAAACAACTGGACCAGTTATTTGACATAATTACTTACCAGGGCTGCGACTGAACCTGTCTAGGTTTTAGATGCGGTCGTGACTGTAAATCCGAGGCCCACATCTCCTGTATTTGCAAGCGTGAACTGAAGATTCCTGTGATCGAACTGGCATTTGTCAAAGCACAGAGAGAGAAGACTGACAGTATAGGGGCTCTCATGATTTCTAGCCAAGATATTCCGGAGTCCAAGAGACAGGAGGCTGCCACAGAGAGACAGAAGAGGAGAAGAGTTGCCGAGGAAAAGAGACTTGAGAAGGCCCAGGGTGAGGTAAAAAAGGCCGATGATTGGAGTCGAGCTGATTCAGAGTTTAATGACTTCCCCATGGCTGATCCGAGTGCTGACCAGGAGAATGGTGACTTTATCCCTAACCCAGAAAATAATGATCCCAAACCTTCCAGGCATAAGATTCGAAATAGGAAAGATATCCCGAGCATAGCTCTGGCCAGCATGCGACACCACACTGGTCTCAGAGAAACTGCAGAGATAGCAACAGTTGCCTGGGTTGACGGTGGTTTGATAACACCTGATGATGTTCACCTGGTGATAGATCATAACAAAGTAAGGAGAGCTCAGGAGAAACTTGTCAGTAACCTAGAAGAGGAGTTTGATAAGGGGAAAAGAGAAAATGGAATCGATTGTTTGTTCTTTGATGGGAGAAGGGATGACACTAAAGTGTTCATGAAAGTTGGAGATTCTGACAAGTTGTTCCCTGCCATGGTGAAGGAGGAACACTACTCCTGCTGCAGTGAACCAGGAGGGAAGTATTTGTGGCATTTCACTCCAGAGAAAGATGACATCAGGAAACCAGCTGAGATAGTGGCAGATAACATTGTGAACTGGCTCAGAGAGGAACGTAGACCAGACCCTGCAGGCCATTGGAGGGGACAGCACCAACACGAACACAGGGTGGCAAGAGGGGGTCATACAGTGGATAGAGCGGAAGATTGGGAGGAAGCTGGTCTGGATTGTTTGTGACCTCCACACCAACGAGTTGCCACTCAGACATCTGATCCAGGAGCTGGATGGCAAGACTCTTTCAAACAACAGATGGTCTGGTCCTCTTGGCAAGATGCTGGACTCTGCCACTGAGTTAGAAATAAATCCGAGCTTTGAAAAAATCAGTTGGCCCTCCACTCGTTGAGCTTGCACATACTGTCATTGACGACCTGAGTACTGACCAGTACTATGGTTACATGATTTGCAGTGCCATCAAACCTGGGGTCATGCCTGATAGACTTGCTTACCTGCAGATAG